>NC_025696.1:2436084-2471298 GCF_000633955.1 Camelina sativa | reverse complement strand
TTTTTTTTTTTTGTTAAAGCTGGAGTTGGGGAGTATATGTATTGTTCGGAGTAGAGAGATCTGGAGGAGATTGAAACAATGGAGTACCGGAAAATCAAAGATGAGGTTCGTTGCTTCTTCTATATTCACTTCTTCTTTCCTTTTTGGATTTCAATTTAGGGTTTGTACTCTCTTTAAATGCTCGATTTTTTTTAAGCTTCAGGACGATCATGTCGTCGCTTCTGATATCGAGAGTGTGAAGGGGAAATCTCACACCGGTGAGTTTCTTCTTCTTCTTCTATTTTCTCTCAATCTCTTGTTCGTTTAGTCTTCTCATTGGTGTTTTGATTTTGTCAGTTGCTTCGAGTAACATTGCTATGGCTACTCTTGGGGTTGGATCCGGTGAACGTGTTAACTGGAAACGGAAGTAAGTTTGATTCCTCTAAACATGGCGAAATTATGGAAATTTCTTCTTTCCGTTTAAATGACTTGTGTTGGTGGCAGGGGCGTAGTGACCTGTGCACTGACAATTCTGACGAGTTCTCAAGCGATACTCATCGTGTGGTCGAAGCGAGCTGGCAAGTATGAGTATAGTGTTACTACCGCCAACTTTTTGGTGAGTTTTTGAACCTTTTTATTACTGTGTATTGAAAATTGAGTGATGTTATGTTACAAGTGAGATCTCTGAAGCATAATAATCTTATATTAGGCTGAAATAGTGATATTTGTTTACTCGTTGGTGGACATCAGGTTGAGACTCTGAAATGTGCGTTATCTTTCCTTGCATTGACAAGAATATGGAAAAACGAAGGTGTTACTGACGACAATAGGTAGGGTTTTCTTTCACCACCTCAATATGGTTTTTCTGGGAGATTACCTTGTGTTTCATGTCCAATTAGTTTCCTTTAATATTCAGTGGTTTCGAATTGGTTCCATGTATCTCTCTTTGAACATGACTATAGATAGCTCATTTAATTTTCTTTGAATCAGGTTAAGCACGACATATGACGAAGTTAAAGTCTTTCCTATTCCTGCAGCATTGTATCTTTTCAAGAATTTGTTACAGGTGGGATGTCCTGATTTTTTTTTGGCTTAGCTCGATGTTTGTAACCTATGTTTTTTCATGTTAATATGTTTCTTACTACTTGTGTTGTCACTTTTTGATGTTGGCAGTACTATATCTTTGCATACGTAGACGCCCCCGGCTATCAGATATTGAAGAACTTGAACATCATAAGTACCGGTGTCTTGTACAGAATTATACTGAAGAAAAAGTAGGTTTTTTTACTCATTGAAATGGATTTCGTAGCTTCCAATGAATAGTTGTTCTGGAAATCCATACGTTATAATTAAGTGTGCACAGCCTCTTTTTAATCAGTTTGCTTACTATCTTCTCTAACAGATTGAGCGAGATTCAGTGGGCGGGATTCATTTTATTGTGTTGCGGATGCACCACTGCTCAGTTGAATTCAAAGTAAATGTAGCACTTGGTTTTTGCTCTGCGAACTTTAAGGTCTCTACTGATCTTTTTAATACATGGTCTCATATCTAAAATTGCTTTTGCAGTTCTGATCGTGTTCTTCAGACATCTCTTCCTGGCTGGATTATGGCAATTGTAAGCTGTTAGCCTCCTTTGCATGCTAATATTGTGAAGCATCTTTCATGTCCACACCAATTGATAGTTATTCATTGTCGTTTCTAGGTCATGGCCCTGTTAAGTGGTTTCGCCGGAGTGTACACAGAGGTGAGATATTAGGACTGTATACTTCAAATACTCAAAGCTGATTCATTTCTTTTCTGTGTGTCTATGTTAACACTAATTTACTTTGTTGTTTAAAACAGTATAATTGGGTCATTCCACTGATAACTTATGCTTAAGAAAGGTTTTGCTTTCCATTTTGGCAGGCCATTATAAAAAAGCGACCTTCAAGGAATATTAATGTACAGAACTTCTGGCTATATGTCTTTGGGATGGCTTTCAATGCTATTGCTATAGTGATCCAAGATTTCGATGCCGTTGCAAATAAGTAAATCCAACGTCTTTTTGTCTGTCTCCTTTCAGATTTGCTAGAAAATAGTACATGTGATTGATTGTGTCGCCATGGAGAGATTTCCCCTCTCTTTATGTCATTAAAGGAAATACAACTTTATAGTCTGGTTGTTGTAGAGCTCATTATTTCCTACTGGCCGAGTTACTATGCTGTTATGTCGCATCTGTCTGGTATTGAACGTGGGCTGTTTTCCATTTTCAGGGGATTCTTCCATGGTTACTCATTCATCACAGTACTCATGATTCTTAACCATGCTCTCAGGTAAAAGCTACTTTAGAGGCCAGACTCCTCTCTTAATTCTTAACGTAAGTTCGGGAAGTTAACACATTAAAACATTCTTCTTCTATTGGTTATTTTGCAGTGGCATTGCTGTTTCAATGGTGATGAAATATGCAGACAATATTGTAAAGGTAGTAAATTTGCATTGTCAGCAGGTTCCCCCTATGTAGTCACTTTGGTACACGAGGTTTAACTTTATCAATTGGTATGTAGGTTTATTCGACATCAGTAGCGATGCTTCTCACCGCGGTTGTCTCTGTATTTCTCTTCAATTTCCATCTTTCCCTTGCCTTCTTCTTGGGTTCAACGTAAGTTAACCACCACATTTTCCTTCACTTATACAATCATCTCAACTTTTGATATTAAAACTAGCCACAAACTTTATCATGCACATAAGAGCCAATGATTGTGTAAAAGGTTTCTCTTTTAATGCATTACTGTGTTTGCACTGTGCAGGGTCGTCTCTGTTTCAGTATATTTGCATTCCGCAGGGAAGCTACGATAGTAAAGATCTCGAAACTTACATCTACCAAGAAAATTGCCATTATTCTAGTACAGAGATGAAGCTTTTTAACGATTACGATTTTGTTTTTCGTGTAGGTATATTCACAATTGTGCTTCTGTATTTGATTTATTTCCCGTCACGAAACTTACTGTTCTCATTTGTACGAAACCAAAAATTATCAAGAATAGTAAAATACATAACTTTGCTTTATAAATCCTCCCTCCGCATATTTTAATAATCATTAACTGTCTGAAAGTGAAGCTGTTTTGTTGAAAATATCACGCTTAGAGCAAAAGGCATAACCAAAAATGATCCAACCGTGAAGACTCAGAGACCGGCGAACTTGGTTATTTAAATTAATCATTGTCTTTGCTTCAAAGCCAATACTGTGAGACTTTGGCTTGTTTCCCACTTGTATATAAGCTCTATTCCTCTACTCTCTTTCTCACCATCTCTTCTTCTTCTTCGTCTTCTTCTTCCAGTTATAAGATTTAGCTATGGCTTCACTTACCAAATTCTCTCTTTTGGTCGCCATTTCAGCATCAGCTCTCCTCTGTTCTGCTCTTGCCCGTGATTTCTCCATTGTTGGATACACACCGGAGCATTTGACATCCACTGAGAAGCTTCTAGAGCTCTTTGAGTCATGGATGTCAGAACACAGCAAGGCTTACAAAAGCGTGGAGGAGAAGGTGCACAGGTTCGAGGTGTTCAGAGAGAACCTGATGCATATAGACCAGAGGAACAATGAGATCAACAGTTACTGGCTCGGTTTGAACGAGTTTGCAGATTTGTCCCATGAAGAGTTCAAGGGAAAATATCTAGGACTTGCAAAGCCACAATTCTCTAGAAAGAGACAGCCCTCTGCTAACTTCAGATACAGAGACATCACTGACTTGCCTAAATCCGTAGACTGGAGGAAGAAAGGCGCTGTGACTCCTGTCAAGGACCAGGGTCAATGTGGTAACATTTCTTCTCTCTTTCACCTTTCTTGGTCCCAAATTGAGATATGAATAGAATCAGAGACTGGAATAGATCTTTACAATGATCTTCTTTTGTTGCTGTAGGTAGCTGTTGGGCATTTTCAACAGTTGCAGCTGTGGAGGGGATCAACCAGATCACAACAGGGAATCTAAGTTCGCTTTCAGAGCAAGAACTCATAGACTGTGACACAACTTTCAACAGTGGCTGCAACGGAGGTCTCATGGACTATGCATTCCAGTACATAATTTCAACAGGTGGTCTCCACAAAGAAGACGATTACCCTTATCTCATGGAAGAAGGAATTTGCCAAGAGCAGAAAGTAACAAACGCTAGACAAATACATACATGAATCAAAAAAAAAAATTATACTGGTGATACAGATTAATTATAACACTGATAACATTCATGAATCTTACACAGGAGGATGTGGAACGTGTGACGATCAGCGGCTATGAAGATGTCCCGGAAAACGATGAAAGTTTAGTAAAGGCTTTAGCTCATCAACCAGTCAGTGTGGCTATTGAGGCTTCAGGAAGAGACTTCCAATTCTACAAAGGGGTATGTATAACAGATTATTCTGATATCTAAACTGTGTTCTATGTATCCATCTTATCTTGTTGCATGCTCTCAAAGAACTGATTTGGGGGATTATGGTTTTGTTTACAGGGAGTGTTCAATGGACGATGTGGAACAGACCTAGACCATGGTGTAGCAGCGGTTGGATACGGTTCATCAAAGGGATCTGACTATGTTATCGTCAAGAACTCATGGGGACCAAGATGGGGAGAGAAAGGGTTTATTAGGATGAAGAGAAACACTGGTAAACCAGAGGGACTCTGCGGAATCAACAAGATGGCCTCATATCCCACCAAGACTAAGTGATAGATTCATGTTCTGTTTCTTTCTTTCTTTTTTTTTATCTTTCATTACATTTTCATTTTACCCGCTTAAAGCACATCATATTGTATTGATTGGTGTGTGAGATTATAAAATAACATGGTGAGAGACTCTCTTACCTTTTTTTCTTCTGATTAAGAGTCTTCCAAATGCTCCTCCATCATTCAATAACTCTCTCAATAGGATCATGTTCTCAAATATGAAGCTTTCAGATACATTAATTAGTAACTTATTTATGTCTTCCTATACGAGCTCCTTGAATTCCTCTTCTCCTGTTAAAACGCTTTGTTCTTTTGATATTGTATAACGTTGTTGATTGTTGCATTTGTAAAACTACTTCCATGTTTCAAAACAAACCAATGAACCAAAACTCCCAACATCCAACCATAACGCTCCCCCCACACAAAAAAATGTTGACTGAGAGCAATTTGTGGTCCTAATATTCATTCTCTCCTTAGTCATTGTTTCTATGTGAACAACTATTTTTGCTTATATCTTTAAATAGAAAAGTAAATTTGTTTATAAATACTCCATGAAACAAAACAAAAACAAGACGATAAGAAATGGCAAAAAAAGTACATGTTAGTTTCATCATAAGTTTTTTTTTTTTTTTTTAATTTCGGTTTTGAATTTTGATTTAAACAATCTAAGCCAAACAATTAACTAGCATATAAATCAAAATTTATTATTATGGATTTATTAAGATTTAATCAAAATTAAGTGCATTTTTTTTTTTTTACTCAGTAATATCAAGATCTCCAAAAACTACTGCACCTCCACCTCCATGTCACATAGCACGAAGCAAGACACAAACCCAAAATACTTGTAATAGTGAGGAACGCGATAAAAGTGACGTAGTTTTATGCCACAATACTTGTCGTGGCGAAGGGTTTTTGTTGGGAATATGTATGGGAGTAGGCGCAACCAAGATTTGCACGTGCAGCAGTTGTCTTGATAAGGGTAATCCACCTTGGTTTAAGTTTTAGTGCTAATCATATTTTAAATGATAAAACAATCGCTTCCTTGATTACGCAACACTGTTTGTTGGGGTCTATATATAGCCAATATTTCTCTTCACATATTGGATTAACTATTATCATATTGACTTTTTTTACGATGAATTATTTACATACAAATTTTCTTATTTTTTTTTTATGTCAATTACAATAATATTAGACGCAAACTCATGGTAGCCCCCGAATAAATTTTATTTTAGTAATGCATTATGTAATTATATTGGTGAAGAAATAAATGTAATCAATACTCTCTCTGTTTCATACTGTATTAAGTAATGTTTAAGGTTTTTTTACACAAAAGTTAATAAAAACATATAATCTCATTTAATTTACATATTTTTCATAAACACCATTAAATAAAATAAATTCAACCAATAAGAAAATACAATGTAACATATGATTGGTCACAAAAATATAAACAAATTTAACTTTTGCATAGAAAACTGAAAACATCCCTTAAAAAAACAATTTTTTTGTGCTAAAAGATCACTTAAATTGAAACAAAGGGAATATTAAAAGATTATGGGTCAAAAAAGAAAATCTCAACAAATTGAGATTGACTCTGAAGAACGTAAGAAACATATTTTATCTGTTTTTGGGTTGTGGAATCCACATTTTCATGTTCTTTTCAATAACCAATCATGTGTTTAATTATATTTGGTTGATGTGTATTAAGATCTGGTTATCCTTTGATGTATTACGTAAGTATAAACTAAAACTCTTAACTTAGCTAGACAAACATTTATCACAGCTATAGGGTACGTAATACGGTTACTAAGCCTTAATTTTACCGTTTACAACAGTCATCTTTTTGAGTTTACTATTGTAATCGATGGAATGTGAGATTTTATAATAACACATGGTGATAGAAGTTTTTCAAAAGCTCATCCAGCTCTTCGAGAGACCTTACACAGTCTCTAATAAATTATCTTTCTTCTGTATTATTATATATAGCATTAAAAGAGCTCTAACTAATTAAACACTGAAGTAAACTCACTACAACAAAACAACTTAATATCAACATTGTTGGCCACCCGATGATGATGTCATATATAGTTAGTGATAACCAAGATGAATCTACCAGCACGAGATGATTCTCATCATTCTCATCACCACCCTTCGTCATTCTTCATCAATCATCATCACTAACTATCTCATCATCATCAGGGAGAAACCAAGTTCGCTTATATAACCCTCGTTACATAGCTGTCTCCCGTATCTGCTTCTTTTTTTCCAGCGCGTCCAATCAGCTGAATCTCGTGGCGACAGAAAAATGTACGTACCAAGTGGTTCTCCCACCCATTCGGCAACTATATACATCTCTGGGGACGTCATTCGGTGACAGTGACAACAACCAACACTAGCCGTGTTATACTGTCGGGTCGGGAGAACCACTTGGTACATCTCCTATCTTCACGAGATTAAGCTCAAATTTCTACTATAGCTAGTGAAGCAAGAAACTAAACTCAAAAGTGAACAAGTAGATGAAGAAATGTATATGAGTGACCTCCAACCAAATCAAGCTATATATAGGGTTTAGCTTTATATATAAATAGGTAACTGAGATATACAACCTTTTATCACGGCTAGTGTAGTAAATGTAAATGTTTTTTTTTTTGTTTTCTCTCGTCCCAGTCAAAATAATTGAACCAATACTAAGCCACATCAAACTTTTAATCATCATGTTTGCATCATGCAAATTGCATGTTTGCTTGCCATTGATTGGATTCAAACGATCATGGTATTGCTAAGCTTGCTTGTCTCTATATATGATGTACATTTATAGCTTTCTATAGCATGGTCCAAGTGTAGAACAATATTTTAGTTATATACAAGAGGAACACACATCACTTTAACCTATAATTTTTCTCTTCCATTCTATCGGCTATATATGCTATGATTATATCTACGACCAGAGAATTCTCTTGTTGCAACTTGCAAGTGTGATTTTTCACTTGTGATGATGTTTAATTAGACAGTGAAATAATATGAAACTTTCAAATATAAGGACCAATCCGAAAGATGAGTACTTTTGCGTAATTTTAATGAAGAATTTCAAAAAGTCATAAATTCTTAGATCTGAATGTCGACAGAGAGTAGGATTTGGATCTCTAAGTTACAAAGCCTAAGAGCTGTTTTATATGACATGATAAAATTATTGGAGGAGTTCAGTAAAAATGAGGTTTTGAAATATATAATTAACTCTGGACTTCATTGTATTTGATCACACAGTCGTAAAGACGTCCTCCAAGAAATTGTGCTACTTCTGGATGCTTCACCTGCATAACAAAAGAGTTGACCGGAGTTATAATGAGGATGAATCAAGGATCCCATAACTCTTCTTCTATGTAACAACACCACGAAACTCTTAAGATATTTACCATTCCAATTTTGAGGGAATCACACTTGAACTGAGCATAAAGGTTTGTCTCTATCCCACGGCCCTGGCCACAACAGTCAAGGAGTCAGTTTGTAGAGAACCTGCTAAGACTAGAGATAACACATATTTCGCAACCTTCACAGGATAAAAAGTTCTTACCATGCCTTCTAAGATGACCAAGTCTGCATCGGTTGAAAGGTATGCAACCTCCTGTGATACTCTAGCAAGATCAATAACCTGCAACAATGAAAATTTTAACAATTGCCAATGGATAAACAGGACTTGGTGATTTGGTGGTACTAAAAGTGCATTCATCTTCTGAGAACTTTTAACTACCATACCGGTAAGTCATTCCCTGAATTTGCAATAAGAAGATTTGAAGTATCAACACCCATCAATTGTCCATTTTCATCCTTCAGCTGATAAATTAAGACTCAGTCAGGGTTGAGTTTTTCTTTTAATATGTAATGAACAGGAGTACCCCAATGATTCTATTCATCACCTTAGACAAAATCTCTGCAAGCTCGATATAAGTTACATCGTTGATAGATGGAAGTTCATTAGCAGCCAGCACAACCTTCAAAAGGGAAGGTGCAAAGGAGGAACGAACAACTTAGTACATACTTAATTAACTATTTCTCGCAATCATAATGCCAAACCAGAGAACAATAATGCCCATAATTGTACACGAAAAAAACTCAGAATGATTTTAGGACATGGAAGCACCTGCATTCCTCGACGTAGCATTTCTCTAGCAAACGGCAAGATACCCAAAATTATGTCTGCACCAGAATTATCGACAAATATAACTGCCTGTTATGAAAAGGAGACAAATAAAACAAATCAGTTTGTCCTGCGATCATACTCTTTAAGTCATGAAAAAGTCTTTAAGCAGACAAAAAAGAGTGAAGTTAAAAGAACTGACCTTCTTCCAAGGCTTCTTCATCCATCTAGCTTGAAAGTTATCCAAATCATCAATAACCCATGGTCGTGGAACTAAGTTTTGACAACTAGCCAAAAATGACATTCCGTCCTTAGAGAAAACCTCAGCTAGCTTCAATATGGAGAAACGAAATACAAGAACCATTCCATTAAGATACTCAACAAAAGAGATGTGATAAAAGCAACAGTGCATGAATAAGAAAGAGATCACTCATATACCTGTGCAGAACCCAGATCAAAGATGTTTCCAGCAAATATCCCTCTTACCAGATTCTCTATGCGTTTCCCTTCATCTTCAATAGCATCACTCAGACGGACAACTTCAGGAAATAAAGTTATAGCCTTAGCATTCTCCTCATCCTGAATGAACTTGCCGGATCAGAAAAGAGTACAAGAGAAAACTACACTTTATACGAGAAAATCACTTGTCAAGAAAACCATACCTTAACTTTCTTGAAGATGTCCCTAAATCCTAATTCTCTTAGCATTACCTCACGGATTCTGCAGAGAAGCTGCAAAAGTAAAAAAAAATGTAAAACTCCAAACCAATCCATGAACAACAAAGCTCTCTCTAAGCTTAACAAGAAAAGCGTTTTCTAAACTTACAATGCAATCTGGTGGTCCACCATGGCTATCCGGATCCTTCTTCAAGTCCTCAAGAATCTCCGCATACCTTGCCAGAATTCAAACGCAAAAAAACGAATGCTTATAAGCGAAAGAGTGTTTCTTTTTCAGCAACTATGAAAACACATGTGAGCCTGCCAAGCTATAGAACAACAACAACAACAACAAAATATACCTCTTGGCAAATTTTTCAGCACGAACTGAAGCATCTGGAACGGTTGTATCGCTCTCTGCTCGTTCCCTGCAAAACAAAACAACTTAATAAACATCCATAAACAATCAGAGTTTCTTCATGATTTCAAAAAGACAAAGCTCATGGATAGCCAAATTGATCCGATAAAACGAATTAATACGAATATAAGCCAGATCAATCGACGGATAAAATCCAAAACCCGAGAAATTTCAAAGGTATGAACTTCTTAGAACATAAAAATCAAAGCTTGACTTTAACCCATTAACAAAAACGTAAAACAGAATCAAAGAGCTGAAAGAGAGAGGGAAGAGAAAGATGCGAACTTGAAAGAAGGGATGGAATTGGAGAAGAGATCGATCCAAGAGATCTCAGTGGGAGTAGCTTTTCTGGGATTATCAGAAGGGAATCGATAAGGAATGGTGCAAGCTCTGTAGTTTGATTCTATCGGAGTCGGTAACAGAGGCAACGCAACCATCTCGGAGTCGCTCTCCATCTTCTCTCGTTCGTCGATCGATGTTGATGCTCACCAAAGCAAACAGTGTACTGTACGTGTCGTGAGAGAGAGAGAGAGATATCGGAATCTTTCCAAATGAAATCAAGCAGATTCCTTCACGATGAGCGATGCGATGATGACACACATATGTGTCTGTGTGGTGGGCGCTCGCATGTTTGATGCCTTTGCCTTTGGTTTTATTTGTGTGTGGGTTATTTTGTTTGGTTTGGTCGGTTCGATTCGGTTTAGTTATCCAAAGTTCATAGGTTGATTATAAACACAAACTCAATTATTGTATTATCTTAAGTCTTAACAAGTCAACAACACAAACACAGAATTTTATTACAATTTTATATTATTTGTTTGTTGTATTTGTATCAATATTTTGTGAAATATAAAGTAGTAATTTTAATAATTGTGAGCAAATAAAATTTATTAATTTATTAACTATATAAATTTAGTTTTATCAACTCGTGAATGTGAAAATTAAAAAAAAAACATTTTTCATACATTGAGTAATATATCTTTTATATTAAAAGAAAAAGTAAAGAGTAATATATCTTCGTTTTTAAAAATTCAAATCACAACATATGCAGAAATTTTTTGCATATATATTAATCATAAGTATTATAAAAAAGTTCCAAATAATTTGTAAATTAAATAAAAGAAAGATGATAGTAGAATCATAATTTGAAATCTTAATAAAATCTTCGAAATCTAGTTATTAACAATAATTTTATTGTCTACTTGGATATAAAATCTTATGTTTTTGAAATTCTGTTTGTTATATATATATATTTTTAAATTATTTAGTAATTTTCGTCCATAATTTTATTAGAGAGAGAAAATATTTTTTTTTAACTAATAATTATCTGTATTTTAAAAAATCTTAGCTGTTAATTTTTTTTTTTCAAGTACAAATTAGTTTTGATTTGAATAGATTTTTTTTTTTGATCTATCAACGTTATTTATTTTTAATTAATTATTTTTATTTAATTAATTAATTAATCTTAATTAAAATTTTCTAATGGCAATTGAATGTAATTTTTTACACATTTTAAGGTTAGTTTCATATTTGTACTTCCCAATTAATATTGTAGGATAAGCCCAGTACAACAACTTAGAAATTATTTGGAGGTGGATTAGGGTCATTCTTCCCAAGGACTTGGCATATATACACTTCCAAAACAGTCTCCCATATGTGATTACTTTTAATAATTCCACGTCGACGCCCCGTCCAGTTGGTAGCAGTCGGCTCGGCAACCCGACGCCCGAAGGCCACCATGCCAAAGTCCCCAAGTCCCATATTCTGGCCATTGGGGACAAGAGTCTGAATGTCCATCAGACTTATATTAGCTACTACTATATAGTATTTGATTTCATAATTATTATACATGTTATGTTGTTCAATTAAATATTTAGAGTCATGCATCTTGGAAAAAACCACACCCATTTTATTTCTTTTTGAAAACACTTATTAATTTACTAAATGATCTCCATGAGAATTTGATAATAGTTTGAAACTTTTCGAAACTAGCTGGTCAATCATTGATTGTAGATAGATCAAAATGAATGGTTTAATTAAGATATATAATATATCAGATGAAACTTGGCATTTCTTTCCCATAATTCTTGACATTCTTATAATTACAATTAAGTTAATTTTCTTTTGGTTTGTTTTAGTGTTAAGAATTACAATTATAAGTTGAAACTCATCAGTTAAATATGGGTTGAACGTGTAGTGGGGAACAAGTAAAAGTATGATGTGAAATATGAACATAAGAAGTAAGTTACAAACCTACAAAGTCACAATGTTATGAACAAATATTTTTGGTAAAAGAGTATAATAATTGAACAAGGATGCTAAATATGATTTATGTTATTGCTAGCTATTCCACGTACACTTTTTGTTTTATCTTATACACATCTGTATATATGCTCAAACAAAATGTTTTGTAGTATAGTATGGTTTCTTATAATTTATGGTACACACATTTATAAGAAACCATAAATTTCAATATATACTATGTAAAGTAACAATAGTGAAATAGACATTTATAAGATGAATAAATAAAGTGATATCTGACTCTCAAGTCACATGACATCCATCATAAATTAGAAAGTCCCAATATTCTCTGATATAAAATGTAGTTTATATATACACAATGTAGGCGCAAATATATAAACTTTCTTCTTAACTACTATCTACAAATGTAAAATTATTGTATCAATTGAAAAATATTGATTACAATGTACCTTAGGCATGCAACTATCTATGCTTATATATGCACGTTAAAAAGGAAGATATACGGATCACTTTTACCACTTTCTTTTATTTGTTTATGATCTGAGTACCAATTTCGTACAAAAAAATGACCACAGTACCAAATAATTTATCTTTGACAATACAAAATAATAAACCTCAATTTCATTCTAGCTGTCAAAACATTAGAAAGCCCGGACTCTCGTAATTTTACAAGTAAGCTACATATGGAACATGTTATTGCTATTGTCAGTCTTCCAGTTTCGCCAGATTTGTGAAATAATATATGTCATGCCTTTAATGTCTCTCTCTCGCTTTTAATCCAACGGTCAGATATATCAAGTAATTTCGTAGTTCCACTAACAAAGATGAAAATTGAAAATACATTCGAGTCAAGCCATAAATACAACACATTTGGAAGATCTTCATACATGTCCGATATCGGTGGGAAAGAAAGAAAATCAATGCCAAAGTACCATTGGTCCCCTTACTCATAAGCTAGATTTTGTGGTGGGTTCTACTTTTGGGCTTTATTAGCTTGATTAAAGTGTATATCCGATCTTTTCAACTCGAATAAAAGTAAAGAGAGTAGAATAGGGATATCTCTAAGTTACAAAGCCTAACATTATGTGATTATAATAGGGATAGAATTTACAATTTCGCTAGCTTCATTAACAAGATCTATCATGGAAAATAAAACCAGGAAATGATTTCAGGATATTAAAGTTCAGTTTTCGATGATTAGGCTCTCTAGTCTCTATGATCTAGAGGCTGAATTCAAACGGTCATATATGTTTCTAGAAGTTTTGTTTTGGTTTTAGGTTCCTTTGATCATATAAGGACTAGGTCTTATTTGGAGGATTGAATAAGTTTAAAACGTTACATCTTTCTTCCATCACCATTTGGTTTTATCCTTGCTTTGAGAACATCCATTTATGTATACAAAACTAATGCAACCAATCAAATATCTCGCCATTATCATTATAATAAATAAGTTTGTAATAATAATGACAAGATATTTCGATTTATTTTTCTTTCTTATACAGCATATTGCGATGTCCTTACGGTTTCACATTGTAAACAAAAAGAGAATATTGCAAGACGATCAATGTCTATCATTGTATTCTATGTTAAAGAGGTCAAAAGGTCATGTTTGGCGCTTGAACACCAGTACTATAGTTGGGTTAAACCCACAATAATCTATGGCATGTGGTAATTTAGAAAGAAAACCAAAATAATCATTTGACTAAACGTACTTATACAAGTCGGATTAATTTTAGTTGCAGTGAATTGATTGGATAAGTCATAACCGAAGTTTTAGAGACATATATTTTTCTATCCTTTTGGTCGTCTATATAGTTTTAACTTTTTAAATCAACAGTTAATCATAACATCCAAATAGATTAACCAATATTACAACAAAGTGTTAATATGACTAATTATACTAATTATTTTGACGAAAATCTAAAATTAGAGAGGGAATTAAAAGAAAATCACCGTTACTATTCAATACTCATCATTACTGTTACATTAAAAAAAAAAGTCATACCAAAAAAGCTAGAAAATTTATAAGTGCAATTACGTTTCGAAAGTAACGTTTCATCAAAGTCAATTGATTTAAACAACCATTATTATTATTATTATTATCCGACGTGACCATTATTATTACATATCGTATTAAGAAGATACATATGCCATTGTTGGGACGTGGGAGATGAGTGGTTTAATCAACACAAACCGAATCACACGCGCAATTTCTCTAAGACGTTATTTCCACGCGCTCTCCCTCTTCAGTAGGAAAGCTTTTACCGATTCAGCAAAATCAAGAAAGCTATATAAATCCCGCACTTCACGATTTGAAACGTACGTTCAAAACCTTCTCTCTCTCTTTCCCGAATATGAACTAAATTAAACTCACCGTTTTGAATTTTTCCCGGCGATGTCAACGTCACAAACTCTCGGCGGTGCAACGCGTTGTGGCCGGATCATAGGTCCATCATTAGACAAGATCATAAAAAACGCAGCGTGGCGTAAACACACGTACCTCGTCTCCTCTTGTAAATCCGTTCTCGACAAGCTCGAGTCTCTCCCCGACGACTTTCACGATCCTTCCTCCGTCGTCTCCGGCCTCGCCGCCTCAGATGCAGATTCCGTTCTCCAACCTTTTCTCTTATCTCTCGACACAGCTTATTCGAAAGTCGTCGAGCCTTCTCTAGATTGCGCTTTCAAGCTCTTCTCTCTCTCGATCCTCCGGGGAGAGATCCAATCCTCTAAACAAGATTCAATCCTCTTCAAACTCGTCAACGCCGTCTCCAAGGTCGGTGCTATAGCCGAGGAACCGATTCAACTCGCTGTTCTCCGAGTTCTCCTCGCTGCTGTTAGATCTCCATGTGTTTTGATCCGTGGTGATTGCTTGTTACACGTTGTCAAGACTTGTTACAACATCTACCTCGGTGGCTTGAGCGGCACGACACAGATCTGTGCTAAATCGGTGTTAGCTCAGATGATGCTCGTGATCTTCACAAGATCCGAGGAAGACTCGCTTGATGTCTCTGTCAAAACCGTTTACGTCAACGAGCTGTTAACCTTCACGGACAAGAGTGTTAATGAAGGAAGCTCTGTTTATTTCTGTCAAGGGTTTGTGAATGAAGTCATGGCTGCAGGACAAGGAAGTCCTCTTCCTCCTCCTGATGTGATTGAGATTCTGTTGGCAAATCCGGAGACTGAAACCGTTATGACTCCGGATTCGCCGTCGTTTCGAGGCTACGTAGCAAACGGAGAAGGTGACTCAGAGACCGGTGACATGAGTAAGATGAGACAGGACGCTTTTCTTCTGTTCAAGAACTTGTGTAAATTGTCTATGAGGTTTTCGTCTAAGGAGAACAATGATGATCAGATCATGGTGAGGGGTAAGACTTTGTCATTGGAGTTGCTTAAAGTCATTATTGACAATGGTGGTTCTGTCTGGCGCTCTAATGAAAGCTTCATCAATGCGGTTAAGCAATACTTATGCTTATCACTACTTAAGAACAGTGCGGTGTCAATCATGTCGATATTTCAATTGCAATGTGCTATCTTCATGAGCTTGTTATCAAAGCTTAGATCAGTCTTGAAAGCCGAAATAGGCATTTTCTTTCCGATGATTGTTCTCCGGGTGCTTGAGAATGTTCTTCAGCCTAGTTACTTGCAGAAGATGACTGTTCTCAACTTGTTGGATAAAATGTCACAAGATCCGCAGTTGATTGTTGATATCTTTGTGAACTACGACTGCGATGTGGATTCTGGCAACATACTTGAAAGGTATTATTAGATTAGTCTAAGAAACTGTCACATATATAAATTTGTTGCATAGCTCGTTAAGAGTAAATGTAATGTATTAAAGCTCTTATAATTCCATCAGATACTTGCAGGATTGTCAACGGTCTTCTCAAAACTGCTCTAGGACCACCGACTGGATCATCAACAACCCTGTCTCCAGCGCAAGATAGTACATTCAGGAATGATTCTGTCAAGTGTTTAGTTAACATAGCAAAGGCAATGGGGAATTGGATGGACCAGCAGTTGAAAGTGAATGAGACGGTTTGGCCTAAGGGCTCACAAGTTTATGCTTCCATGGACAGTAATGCAGGTCAAATTGGTGAATTAGAAGGAACTATATCTGACTGTGATTCACAGCCAGATACTACTAATCCAGAAGCTTATGATGCTTCTATGCTTCAGCAACGAAGGGCTTACAAAATTGAACTGCAGGTCCTTAAATCTTTAATGATATATCAGTTTAATGTCTTTATTGCTTATGTTTACTGACGAATGATTTTGGTGATTTGCAGAAAGGTATCTCTTTGTTCAATAGGAAGCCATCGAAAGGTATTGAATTTCTCATAAGCAGCAAGAAAATAGGAAGTTCACCTGAGGAAGTAGCTTCCTTTCTGATGAAGACAGCAGGGCTAAATGGAACTGTGATTGGTGATTACCTTGGTGAGAGAGATGAACTTCCTCTCAAAGTAATGCATGCATATGTGGACTCGTGTAATTTCGAAAAGAAGGACTTTGTTGAAGCAATAAGGTTCTTTCTACGCGGCTTTAGGCTACCGGGAGAAGCTCAAAAGATCGACCGAATCATGGAGAAGTTTGCAGAACACTACTGGAAATGCAACCCTGGTTCTTTTACTAGTGCAGACACTGCTTATGTTCTTGCTTACTCTGTGATTATGCTCAACACAGATGCACACAACAACATGGTTAAGGATAAGGTATGATTCTAAGACTTGGAACTAACGTATGATGCCATAAGAAGTGTAACGTCTGGTGATTCCTCTGTTTCTGAGACTGTACATACATAGAAATGGTTTGAACCGTTTCTGATGCTCATGTTTGTTTGTGTAGATGACGAAAGGTGATTTTATCCGCAACAATCGGGGAATAGATGATGGGAAAGACTTACCTGAAGAGTATTTAGGCTCTCTATATGATCGAGTTGTGAAAGAAGAAATCAAGATGAACTCTGATACTTTAGCCCCACAAAACAAACAAGTGAATGGCTTGAATAAACTGTTAGGCTTAGACGGCATCCTTAATCTGGTTTCTTGGATGCAACCAGATGAGAAACCTCATGGTGCCAATGGACGTCTCATAAGAGATATTCAAGAACAGTTCCAAGCTAAGCCAGAGAAATCAGAGTAAGCATTGTTGTTATACCAGCTTTATGTGTCACAATGTTATCTGTTTCTCACTTTGTAAGTAAGATTCAGAAATCTTGACTATATATCAATCTTTTTGTGATGTTGTTGGTCTGCAGGTCAGTCTATCATACTGTTACAGATATTTCGATCCTGAGATTCATACTAGAGGTCTCTTGGGGACCAATGCTTGCTGCGTTTAGTGTCACTCTTGATCAGAGTGATGATAGACTAGCAACTTCTCTTTGCTTACAAGGCTTCAGATATGCGGTTCACGTCACTGCAGTTATGGGAATGCAAACTCAAAGAGATGCTTTTGTAACTTCCATGGCCAAGTTCACTAATCTCCATTGTGCTGCAGATATGAAGCAGAAAAATGTTGATGCTGTAAAAGTAAGTCCCTTGTTCTATATCTTAAGCTATCTAAATATATGTTTATATCACCAACTTATGAAAATAAATTAACAATCTGTCCCATTGTATGCAGGCGATAATAACAATAGCCATAGAAGATGGTAACCATCTACATGGTTCTTGGGATCATATATTAACTTGTCTTTCTCGTATTGAACATCTGCAACTCCTAGGAGAAGTATCACCATCAGAGGCACGTTACGTCCCAACCAAAAAAGCTGAGGTAGACGAAAAGAAAGCTCTAGGTTTTCCGAATTTAAAGAAACGTGGATCTTTTCAGAATCCATCTGTTATGGCTGTTGTTAGGGGAGGTTCTTATGATAGTACTTCACTAGTGAAAAGTGTTCCTAAACTAGTTACTCCAGAGCAGATCAAAAGTTTCATTGCAAACTTGAATCTACTTGATCAAATAGGCAATTTTGAGTTGAACCATGTCTATGCTAATAGCCAAAGGTTGAACAGTGAAGCTATAGTTTCTTTTGTGAAAGCTCTTTGCAAAGTGTCCATGTCAGAACTTCAGTCACCAACAGATCCTCGTGTCTTCAGCCTCACAAAACTAGTGGAAACAGCGTAAACTTCCAATTCTATAACCTTATTATACTCATCCCATTGCTCTGCTTTGTCACTTTCTGATCAACTGTTTTACTTTCCTGTGACAGGCATTATAATATGAACCGTATCCGACTAGTTTGGTCCAGGATATGGAATGTTCTCTCTGATTTCTTCGTATCAGTCGGCTTGTCAGAGAATCTCTCTGTTGCTATATTTGTAATGGACTCGCTTCGTCAGCTTTCCATGAAGTTCTTGGAACGTGAAGAGCTAGCAAACTACCATTTCCAGCATGAGTTTCTTCGCCCATTTGTCATTGTTATGCAGAAAAGTAGTTCCGCAGAGATTAGAGAGCTTATAGTCCGATGTGTGTCTCAAATGGTTCTTAGTCGAGTTAGTAATGTCAAGTCTGGTTGGAAAAATGTCTTCACGGTACGTTAACACACACACATATCTCAATCCATTGAAAATATGTTATCTAATGAGCTTTTTGGTTTAGGTATTTACTACTGCAGCGCTTGATGAGAGGAAGAACATTGTACTTTTGGCTTTTGAGACAATCGAAAAAATCGTGCGGGATCATTTTCATTGCATAACCGAGACAGAGATAACGGTATACGCAGACTGCATTAGATGTCTCATCACTTTTACAAACAGTAAGTTTGAAGGTGACATTGGCTTCAACACCATAGAGTTTCTTCGTTTCTGCGCTTCAAAACTTGCAGAAGGAGGACTTGTCTTGAACGAGAAACTCAAGAACAATACCATCTCTGCGTTAAAGGAAGATTCGTCTGATACACAGATGTCTACCGACTTGGATGAACAAGTATCCTATTGGGTTCCTCTGCTTACAGGTCACAACCAAATCTGGCTTCTATGCTTAACTCACTAAGTTGTATACTTTGTTTTTACTTATATGATATGAGTATTTTTATCTGTTTAGGTTTATCTAAGCAAGCCTCGGATCCGAGACCAGCAATTCGAAAGCGTTCCATAGAAGTACTCTTCAACATTCTGACAGATCATGGTCATATTTTTACAAGACCCTTTTGGACTGGAATCTTCAGCTCTATCATTCTCCCGGTTTTTAACAACAACATACGTAGTAAAACCGATATGCTCTTTGAAGAAAGCGTTGAGTCGCCATCATCAGCAGCTTCTCAAGACACCGAAGAAACCACGTGGGACTCTGAGACATCAACATTAGCATTGCAGCTTCTTGTCGATCTACTCGTTTTCTTCTTCAGCTCTGTAAGGTCTCAGCTTCCAAGTGTTTTGTCAATCCTCATAGGGTTCATAAAGAGTCCTTTTCAAGGCTCTACAGGCTCTGGGATCTCTGTCTTGCTTCGTTTGGCTGATGGATTGTCACGTAGCGCCTATGAAAATGAATGGACAGAGATTTTCTTGGCTCTCAAGGAAGCAGCCTCTCTTACTTTCGCGGGTTTTATGAAAGTCTTGAGAACAATGGATGATATAGAAGATGTTGAAACAGTCTCTGGTCAAAGCGTAAACAAAGACGATCTCGATGATGACAGTCTTCACATTATGTCGTATGTTGTATCCAGGACAAAGAAACACATTGATGTCCTGTCTCAAATCGTCGAGGTCCCCTCTCTCTCTCTGTTTCTCTCTTTTTAAGCCATACTTGCTCTGTTTTTGACCTCTCTGTTTCTTTTGCAGGTTGTGAGTGACTTATACAGAAAAAGACAATTCTCATTGTCAGCATCACATGTGGATATCCTCGCAGACATTTTCTCGTGCATCGCGTCTCACGCGCAGGAACTTAACTCAGACATAGTCCTTCGCAGGAAGTTCAAAAGAGCATGCACAGTTCAAAACCTAACAGAGCCTCAACTACTTAATTTCGAGAACGAGTCTAACAAATCCTACATGACGTTCCTCCAAGACATGGTCGCTTGTAATCCGAACATATCCAAAGAACTCGATCTCGAGTATCGTCTAGTCACTGAATGCGCAAAAGTCGTGAAGATCTACCTTAAATGCACAGATCAACAACAACAACAACAACAAAAAGGACATGTCCTATGGATTCTTCCGATGGAGTCAGATCGTGTAGAAGAAGCGACAGCGAGAACTGCGCTGCTTGTTTCGTCACTCGAAGCTTTATGTTCGTTAGAAGCAGAGTCTTTGAAAAGACACGTGTCCAGCTTCTTCCCTTTGTTGGTGGATCTTGTGAGGACTGAGCACTGCTCTCCACAAGTTCCGTATGTCTTAAGCAATGTTTTGAAATCGTGCATTGGTCCTATTTTGGCTTAGTCGCTTGCTTGCGGATTAAGTTTTAAAAAATATCCACTAATCTGTGTATCGTCCACATCTTTTTTGGGGTTTGGCTGTCTACCCAAATAAATTTTGGCCATATTTGTTTTCTTTAAATGAATTTTTTACGTTGGGTAATTTTAAAGAAAAGTACTAATATATCTAACATAGTGCAAGCTGCAAAAACATTCAATACCTTATTCAACAATGTTAAAGCGATTTTTTTCACACTCAAGAAAAGTAACAATGTTGACGGGATTAATTTTGTTAGTCTTATTCATTAAGACAGTTTATTATTTATTTATTTTTTGGGGTTAAATCACTATTTTTGGTTGATAACAAAACTAGAATAGAAGAATAAAACAATCTAAATGCAATTAGCTGTTGACAGTCCTACTATGAAATTATATAACAAATAAGCGCTATACTTAGTGATTTTGTTCTCGGTCACAAAAACAAAATTCAATGAAACAGCTAAATTTACTTAAAGTAGAATGTTAAATACACTTACATATATTCTCTCGAAAACCTCACAGATTCATATTCTCCTTCAAAACAAACACGAAAAGAAAAAGAATAAATATTTTTTTTTGTAAGAAAATCAATTGTTCAAGTAAGAAAAATGGGTGCAATGGGAATAAACGAGAGAGTGGTGATACTGATGATAGTGGTTTCTATGTTGATGAACGTAACATGGTGCTTAAGCCGTGGGGAGATCTCTACTTTGAAGTTAACACAAGAGGGCTACGCATTGGATGCAGATCATTGCATCAAACACTGTGTGATCAATAAATGCATGCCTAAGCTTCATGATCAGGTTTTATGCACGAGGATGTGCCACTATTATTGTACTCAACCTCGCGAATATTTCATCTCTGCCTTTCTCAACCACAATAATGCTGCTTCTCGTAGTCCTCACAGCGAAAAATCGACTTGATTTTTTATTATTCCAAGATTATATGATCATATATATATATATGTATTTGACATATTTTTTTATATTTATCCAAGATATGGCATCATTGTTCGTCGTTGAATCTATGTTAACGACCTTATTATAATAAGATGATATATATGATGAATTTTGGCATTCTACTGCTTCACAAATGTTTATGGAAAGACATGACGTCCAAAATTGTATGCAGCAGATAGATTTAAACAAAAGATAATTCAAACATCGTCGTGTGGAGTGGTGAATGGTGATGGAGTCAGGTTGGCTGTGCTCAGCTATACTCGAGCTATGGTGCACATTCTGGCACTGTCTAGTGTCTACATACCTAACCTAAGATATCCCTTTCAAATTTCAATACAAAATCCAAGATGGTTATTAACTTTTTGAAGGAAAATGTAGAACAATGAAATTGAATCCAAGTATTTGATGAGCATTTTGCTTTCTAACCATGAGTCGTTGAAATCGAAGTAGTATATTGGCAAGCATGTGCATTATCAGCTTCCTTTGTTTGTAAACACAAAACAGACCCCCTCTGTAAAGTTTAGCAATTTGGATAATTTAATATATAAAAGTGAAGCCATGCTCTTGAGTGGCTCGAGATATATAAAAGGTTAAATTAATTCAAGAAAAGGAAGAAAGCAAAATGCCCATCATGTGAAATCCCACCACTCTTTTCACCATAACAGCCAATAGTGAAGCCCCATTTTTTTTTCCTCTACTCATTACACACACAAATTGTTTTATAAGCCTTTACTCGTCTGATCACTTCAACACCACTCAAGAGAAAATATTCGAAGATTATATAGAAGAGTTTCTATATCAGCATGGTTAACTAGGAAAGACCAACATAATTTCCAATTCAGATAAATACTACTCCAGGTACTGTATGTACCCAAAACGTGTAACTTATATATAAACTTTACCCCCAACCACTACGATAATCCATATTTTTTATACTATTACTTTTATGACTATAGTACTCAAACATTCAAAATATTTTATATATTTCGTCTTGGTCCACTTTCCATTAACTTCTATAATTTCATTCAAGAATGTATAATTATTAACTCCTTTCAAAATGATCAATCATAAAATCAATTGTCATAAAATATACTATATAGCTTTCGAATTAAGGAAAAATCTATATTACCTAGCTAGCACAAAGCCTTTTTGGTTGAACAATATTCTATTTGGAGTATGTTATCATTGTCTCAAATTAGTTTTAGGTGAGAAATAACTACTAGTAGTATCCCTTTTAATAAAAAGGAAAGTACACAACTTAAGTTTTGTAGACTTTATAAAAAATATAAATGGTTACAAATGCATACTAATAGGTTATACATATGCTATACTTAACCCTATACACTTCATAAGATAACTTTTTGTATATAGATAATAAATAATAAATCCATAAATCATGGAGTATATAGATAATAAATAATAAATCCATAAATCGTGGAGCAAATATATTACAAAAATCACAACATAGTTATTTCAAATGATCACCTTTTTAATAAAAGAGAAGTACACAACATATTTTATATTATAGTGATTAAATTATATTATTTAATTTAAAATTATAATCGCGGAGTTATTTCAAATGATCTCTTTTTAATAAAAAAGAAGTACACAACATAGTTTTTGTAGACTTTATATTTTTAATAAATTATACATGGTTACAAATAGGTTATAGATAGGTTATAAATTAATTCATATATTAATAGTTACACCTAAATATTGGGTGCAACCTTAATTGGAGATATTCTAAATTGATAATTGATATATTAATGATAACAAATAAAATCATGGATCTTCCAAACTGTATTTTCAGAAGATTTTAGTCCTATATCAATTTGTTTCCAAAGATCTTTAAACATAATATTACAAATTTACTTTCCACATATTTTATTGATAAACCATAACGTTCAATAAAAATTAGGACCATGCTAGAGCACAGATTGAATTTTGTTTTTATATTATAATTTTAAGACTTACATACTCAAGCACGCTTTAAATTTTTATATACTCTAGCACGAAAGCTGCTGGACACACTCTAGCACAGATTAATAATTTTATATACTCTAACACAGGTTAAAATTAACAATATAAGACTTACATAATAGATTTACATTCCATGAATAATATTTACAACAAAAATTGTTTGCATAAGTTGCATCCAAATAATATTATAAATAATTACATATATAATATTTTAAAAATAATGAAATGTATTTTAACCCGTGCTGTAGCACAGATCCAAATCTAGTATATGTATATATGGATTAACAAGAATCGACACCTCTTTGTTATTTTTTCAAATGATTGGTATTTGTCGTGTCAAAACATATCTTAGACTAATGGTACGAGCAATCGTATCTTAATCCAAATTTTGTAAAACTACAGAAATGTAATAGATGAATTTGAAATAAAAAGAGACAATCCTTATACTATTACCGACAAAAACACAAACAGAAAGTTATAAGGTCGGTTATTGTTCTTGAAATCAAGCAGCGTAATTTGACTTTGGAATAACACAATTTACCCATTCCCTTCCTATTCTCTTTTGCTTTGAAAGAAGAGAACAAAACAAAGACATCTACGACTACAATACGACTACAATCATCACATCATATCACCAAACCATCCCTTCACCGTCACAAAAGGCCTCTCCTTTAATTTCTCGGTGATCTTCTTACCCAGATTCCTTCTTTTGTCTCCCACAGAATCCATCGATCCCTTCTTCAGTCGTCAACATCTTCACTTTTTTTAGATTTTTTGCTTTACTCGAGGAAAAGCCACTACACCAACCCTCTTATATGATGTGTAATATATCTTGAGACAAATAAACTATATACACAAACATATTTGTATTTATATAATTATGTACTATATTATAATTTAGAAGAGGGCTGTGTATAAGACTTTAAGTAGTGTTTCGATGCTATTGCTTTACTTCTTTCTCACCTTTGTTTCATTCTATTACTCCACATGAAGATCTAGATCTGGGTCCAGACAAATTTCACCGACCCTCTTTCACATCTCTCTCCCTCTCTCACTATTCATTTCATTCAGTAGGGTTTTGTTCTCTCTTGTCGTCTTCTTGTTTTGTCTGTAGCATTAATGTAAGTCAAATCAAACTCGGTCTCTGAAACAACCTCAGTGATAAACCACTTCAACACTTAAGTTTTCTGTCAGACTTTTGTCTTTGTCCCTCTCTCCAACAGAAAAAATCCAAGACCCCCCAAACAAAAGTTTCTTGTTTTCGATAGCAATGTCTGGTTATATGCACCCTCTTCTAGGGCAAGAACTGTATCTACAGAGACCTGAAGATTCCAGAACCCCACCTGATCAAAATAACATGGAACTTAACAGATCTGAAGCAGACGATACAAAGGGCGAGACCACTCCCACCGGTGGAGCAACCAGCTCAGCCACCGCCTCTGGTTCTTCTTCCGGACGCCGTCCACGTGGCCGTCCTGCTGGTTCCAAAAACAAACCGAAACCCCCGACGATTATAACCAGAGATAGTCCCAACGTCCTTAGATCTCACGTTCTTGAAATCACCTCCGGTTCGGACATATCCGAGGCTGTCTCTACCTATGCGACTCGTCGCGGCTGCGGTGTATGTATTATAAGCGGAACCGGTGCGGTCACTAACGTCACGATACGCCAACCGGCAGCTCCGGCGGGTGGAGGTGTGATTACTCTGCATGGTAGGTTTGAGATATTATCTTTGACCGGGACTGCGCTTCCGCCACCTGCGCCACCGGGAGCAGGAGGTTTGACGGTGTATCTAGCCGGAGGTCAAGGACAAGTGGTAGGAGGGAATGTGGCTGGTTCGTTGATTGCTTCGGGTCCGGTAGTGATGATGGCTGCCTCTTTTGCGAACGCAGTTTATGATAGGTTACCTATTGAAGAGGAAGAAACTCCGCCGGCAAGAACCACGGGAGTGCAGCCGGCGGCATCTCAGTCTTCGGAAGTTACGGGCGGTGGGACTCAAGTGTGTGATACAAACCTCGGAGGTAGAAACGAAGGAGGAGTCGCTTTCTATAATCTTGGAATGAATATGAACAATTTTCAATTCTCCGGGGGAGATATTTTCGGTATGAGCGGCGGTGGAGGCAGCGCGGGAGGAGGAGGTGGCGGTGTTGCTAGACCCGCGTTTTAGCGTTTGGGGCGTTTTGGTGACACTTTTTTGTGCGTTTTGAAATTGTCCTCAAACTAGCTATAGCGGTTGTGATCTGCGAATATTAGGGTTTTTTTTCTTTTTTAAACAAAAAAATTTGGTGTGTGAAAAACGAAAACGAAGGCTTAAATTTCCTTTTCTTTTTTTTGGTTGTGTTTTGTTTATTATGAATAGAATCGGTTAGTGTTATAAAAGGAAGACATTATTTTGTGAGATTGCTTGGAGCCTTGGATTATTGTGTTATAATAAAGCTAAAACATGTTCTGGTAAATATTTTGGTGAAGAATGTGGAGTAAATGAATTTAAAATTCGTTTAATTGACGTTCCATAATCCATATACTAATAAAGGCTTTAACTGACTTTTGCGATTATTGTCATAATACGTTGTGTAATTTGAGTGTCATATGTATACAACCAAGGTAAAATAAAACTGAACTTCCACTGTCTGGCAAAGAAGGAGAAAGAATATTTCGGGAGAAGAACAAGAACCCTAATTTCTATGACTTCAAAACACATTGAAACTTGAAAAAAACAAATGTAAAGAAAAAAGAAAAGCCTGCATGCAAAAGAATATGCCTCTCTCCCTCTTCATGTCCAAGGTATGGTGTAGTCTGGTGGTCTATGGTGTACTTCAAACCAATTAGGTACTAGCTTATGTGAAAGGTTTTGTGTTCATAACTTCATTATTGTCCATTGGTCGTTGATCTATGAGGATTCTTTTTCTTAGTTAGATTTTTTTTTTTTTTGCTTTTATAAAAGAAAAAAGAATTGAAGCTAAAAATGATTATTATGTGGACTTGTAATTGTGTGTAAACATTGAAAAATATGTATTATGTGGACTGGTATTATGTATTAACGCAATGGCACTAGTACGTAGTACTAAATGATGTGTGTTTTTGTAATTTGTTCTATTTACTAGAGGTTTAGAAATAAAATTTGGACAACTGTTAAAAACAGAAATTGTTACATTTAAATGATCATTGGAAATTTGGAATCGGAAAAATGCAAAACAAAGTATGTACAGTACTATGTAATAATGAAAGAAAAATGATTAGAGAAATTATAAAGGTAAGAGTCGGATCGGAATATATTGCATGGATCCGACCCGGAATGCAATCCGTTTTTCTAATAATCCTAAATGACTATTATACCCCTACCACTCTCACCTGTTTTGACAGTTTTGAGCAAAGCAAAAAAAAAAACATTTTTTTCTTTATTATTGCTGTGAAGGAGGAGGGGATCATCATCATCATCATCATCATCATCTCAGCTTCTGGATTCCGTCTTGAGTGAGCTACGAAACCATGGTAACAATCTCTATAAACACCCTCCGAATCTTCTGGATTTTGAATTTTGCATATCTCCCATTCGCTCTTATTCTCGTTAATTAGTTTGATCCGATTTCCGCTTGGATCTGCTTTCCGAATAGATCGGTTGTTTCGGATGGTGATATGATAAGCTTGAGAATGCTATGTTTCATTCTTTGCAGATAGAAATTTGGTATCTTTATAGTTTTTTTTTGATAATGTTAGCTTCTGTGTTTGATTTGAATCCTCCTAATTAGCTCAATGTCTTCACACCTTTGATAATATTAGCTTCTGGTATGTGATGCCGTAAACAGTGATGCTAGTTGGTTGATCCACATGGGTTGGATTAGATTTATTGTTATGGAAAAGAATTGTTGAGTCAACTGATCCTAATAGAAGGTGATTTTGTGTGTGGTTTCAGATACATTTTGTGCTTCTTGTTAGCCGGCAAGGAAAGGTAAGGCTCACCAAATGGTATTCTCCTTATGCACAGAAGGAAAGATCTAAGGTACGGATACCAAAATTTATCGAGTTTAATACCAATGTTATTATGCTTTAGTATACGTTTGATCTTAGATGGGGAAACATGGTATGGATAGGTTATACGAGAACTCAGTGGAGTGATTCTGAATCGAGGTCCCAAGCTCTGCAATTTTGTTGAATGGAGAGGCTACAAAGTTGTTTACAAAAGATATGCAAGTCTCTACTTCTGCATGTGCATTGATCAGGAGGATAACGAGTTAGAAGTCCTTGAGATCATTCATCACTATGTTGAGATTCTCGATCGCTATTTTGGAAGTGTGAGTATAATACCCAGCACCTGGAACCTCTACTTCTACTTTTCATTATCTTTTACCTTAGCCAGAACATCTAGGTTTTGATCAGGACTTATTTTATGTTATGACCTTCAGGTGTGTGAGCTCGATTTGATTTTTAACTTCCATAAGGTAATAATAACATTCTACAAACACTTCAGGACTCTGCCATTCAACAATTGATTCTCTAGTCTCTGCATCTTTATTACTTGATGACACTTTCTGGATTTCTTGTTGATTTCATCATAGGCATATTACATATTGGATGAGCTCTTGATTGCTGGGGAGCTTCAAGAGTCGAGCAAGAAAACAGTAGCCAGGATCATATCTGCTCAGGTACAGAGTTCTCTGCTTAAGTCATCAACATGACAAGACTAGTCTTAACTTTTGTCTTGACAATTGACGATCTGTCTCTGTTTTGTTGTTGAAGGATCAACTTGTGGAGGTTGCAAAAGAGGAGGCCAGTTCGATAAGTAATATAATCGCTCAGGCTACTAAGTAGTTTTCTTTCATCGTCTATGCACTCTTTGCAGTTAAATCATGTTCCCTGTTTACTGTCACAGTAAATGTTTTGAATTTTTTTTTTTTTCAAACTTTTTCATCTCGAGGGATTTTCATCTTTAAGGGTCCTTATCTTCTATCTGTATGTTTTGATTTGGGTCATAAGCAAATAATATTAGAATCGTTTGTAACAGTTGCCGACATGTTTTCAAATTCCATTCTTTTATTGTGAAGCGACATTACTACTTATCTCAGAGACTCAGCCCAATCTTATTTGCACATATTTTATAGTCTAAAGAGTTAGGGAACAGCAGTAGATAAATATCCTTGCTCGACGAATGAGGCAATGCAGTCATCAAACATCTCTTCAAGGGACTTGAACTTGAACCCAAGACTCTGTATCTTCGAGGTGTTAAAGTTGTAACTCAGCCTATTTAGTTTCTCAAACCTGAAATTTTCAAAGAGAATATCATCGTCTGTGATTTTCAAAATTTAATAAGGCTTCATAAAGAATTTAGTGAAAAGGTCAGAATCAGACCTCTTGGGGATAGGGAGTGATGGGTAACGAGTGGATAAGAAAGAAACTAGTTCCTCTAGGCTGATAACATTAGAGCTGCAAATGTATCTGCCTTGAGCTGCTTCGTGTTCAAAAACAAGTATGTGCGTTCGTGCAACGTCATCGATATGAACATACCCCATTTGTCCATGCCATTGGAACTTCTCTGTTTCTCCTGTTGTGTTGAATGACAGGTTATATAAGCTATTGTAACAGATAAATACTGGATCCAAACAAAAAAGAGTCCTGTGATCTTGCTTAGAGAACTAATGAGAAAGAGAGTACCTTTCAGTAATCCAAGGACATCGGAAGCTGTAGAACATAGATCAGGAGGCAGACTGGGTCCGACGAGGAAGGATGGTAGAACAGTAACGAGGTCAATCCCATTTTCTTCACAAAATTTCCATGCAGCTTGCTCGGCCAATGTCTTTGATAAGGCATACCAGACCTTTGTTCCCATGTTGAATCAAAATGTGAAATGCATTTACTCAAACTGTTAGCTAATATAATTTTTGTGGTGAGCAAGATAGCTAGAATACATCTATTTCAATTTATTATTATACCTGGAAACGCTTGCAGAGCTCCACAGAAGTCCAAACTGATTCGTCAAGAGGGATTTTGGGATCAAAATCATCTCTGATTCTGACAGTTGAAGAGGATGAGGTGAGAACCACACGCTTCAGGGACTGATTCTTCCTACATGATCTCAGTACATTCAGGGTTCCCTCTATAGCTGGTCTTAAGATCTCATCCTATCAGATCATAAGAAAGAAAAAGTTACACAAAGCATAGCATACTATGATCAGGAAGAAAAAAGTTGTAATGGGATGCATGCCTCTGGATTAGAGGTAGGTTTGAGCACAGGAGAAGCAGTATGGAAAACTCCTTGGCATCCCATTATGGCGTTATCAAAACTTCCATCTTCCATTAAATCAGCCTTTACCAACCGTAGTCTCTCCTTTGCCCCTTCCAACTTCCAAAGGTGCGCAAGTTTCTTCTCATTTCCTGTCAAAACAGGAAACTAACTGAGTAATGACTAATAATGACAGGCACCAAAACGGAGCAAAACAAGGAAACAAGAAGGATAGAAAAACCTGGATCTCTGACTGTTCCAATAACTTCATATCCGTCAAGGAGAAGCCTTTTCACAAGCCAAGAAGCTAAGAAGCCAGAAGCCCCGGTAACACAGACATTTCCCTTTGCTTGATCCATTTTTCGGTATCAACAAAGTCACACCCGAATAACTATATAGCATGTGCATTCATGCGTGTCCAGAGGCTCTAGCTTATACCATGCTGGAGGTAAGTATAGATTAGGTAGGTCATTCAACCCATGTGGGGTTGCTTCTTTTCTACCTAAATGGTTTAAAGAAGGTTGTTTAACCAATACAATGGCCTGACTACTGTTTTCTCTAGGGAGTTTCTTGGAGAAAACTCTATATAATTAGTCATCAACATGCCCCTTACGGGTTACACAGAGAGAGATACACTCCAGAAATAAGCCAATTCAACGTTTCAGGTAGTCAAAACTTTCTCAATATGATATAAGCCCGGAAGCAATTTACAAAATAGACAAATATTGAGTAAGGTACAGTAACAAATCTGTAAAAAATAAGATGCAAATGGTAGAATCACCTGAGTATAGTATCTTTGGTCTCAGAAAATTTCTGAATTTTTCTCAGAACCACGTTCCACGTTTCATTCCCTTTGGGTTTCTCAACACCTTAGATGGGATATGGGAGCTTCCACCACTTCAATTAACAGATGGAGAAGACAAACATCCATGCTGCACCAGCCAACTATTTCTACCCAAATCTCTTAATACAAAGAACAAAATTGGCCCTGAACCTCACAGAAGGAACAGATTGACATCACCCTAGTCAGCTCAAGAAGAGTTCCAAAGCAAGCCCGTTTATGGATACAGCGAATTGGCGAGGAAAATTCTGGTTGCTAGAGCCCTGCCAGGTCAAGCAAGAAAGGAAGTTAAGAAAACCTAGTATCATTTCTAGTGCAACATCTACACAGCAAAAAACAGAAATGCACAGAAAAGTTTCACATGAATTGAGGAAACTTGTTCGCTCGGTTAATAGCTTTGGTATTAACTCTAGATACAGTTGACAAGAATAAGAGAATATAGCAAACTGGAATTTGCTACTCACTAAAAGAAAATGTTGCAAGTAAAATTTCTTTTACTAATTTAACTTCAACTACATCCAATATGGGAACCCTGGCAGCCCAAGTTATAGTAACACCGACTCTCTACACACTCTTGCCATATGGAAGACTCGGTTAGACAGTAGGTTCATTCTAAAATATATAAAACGGTTATCTAGGGAAAACAGTTAAACTGAGGGAAGACAGATACATGTATACCTTCGCGTGAGAGTGATACATTCTCTATCTAGGACCCCAACAGGGTGTATTCTGTGAGCATCAATGCTGCCTGAAACGACTGCAACGTGAGAAATTTCATGCGTGTTCATGATTGTTTGGGCAGCGAGAAGATCCATATCAGGTGTAACAGTCCACGGCACTTTACATTTTCCTCCACTCATCGAACATATGTCGTTAACAAATATATCCTACGCCAAAGAAATGCTTCAATTATTTGATCATGTTACCGCAAGAAATAGTTATTTCAGAGTATTCAGGCCAGGACAGACTATTCAAATTCCATACCTTGGGTCTTTTGTTTCCATCTTTTCTTGCTTTGCTGAATTCCTGAATGTCTGAAAGTGTAAGTAGACCAAGAAAGATGTTGTCAGGATCAACAATCAAGGCACATGATTGTTTCTCTATCAGCATACGAGTTAACGCCTCTTCCAAAGAAGTGCTCATCATAACCGTGGCAAATCTTGTTCGCATGGCTTCTGAAACAAAGATACTTTGTGGCAGCTCCTCAGCTTGTATGAGTGAATCATCAATGCAAAGAGAACTTTCAACTTCACAAAGGTTATTCGTTGATGATCCATCATCAGATGACGTCAGAGACTGTACAGCTTCTTGATTCTTTCTTTTCCTAGTTTCCTTTGTTTCTCTAGTTTCTTGTCTCTTTGATTGTCCAGATGTAATCCATGAGGACATGCCTACAGCTCCCAGTAGAGGTAACACTATACGATAATCCTGTGTAAGTTCAAATAGCAGTAGTACCGCTGTAAGAGGAACTTGACAAACCCCCGCAAGTGTAGCAGCCATTCCAACCTGTAAAACAATGAGAAGAACAGGATCATTGGCAATGAAGCTGCAAAAACTTTAGCATCCATTTCTCCGTTAACCCGAAAGAATTATATTTTTTAATTTCCCAATCAAGAGACTCTGAAATGAAGACAATTTTGAAACATCAACCACATAAGAACAGTACCAGACCATAAGCTTGTGGCGATGCAACTTCCAGGATAGAGAGATTGAATTCGGGGTTCTGAGCCAAAGCAAGTCCAATAAACTTTCCATAAGCCATTCCTGCAGCCCCGCCAATAAAGAGAGAAGGAGCATAGTATCCACCAACCAGTCCAGAAGCCCGACACCATGCGGTTGCAGCTATCTTCACCGCTACCAACTGAAGCAAAAGATCAGCAGAAAGACCCTTCACGAATGGACGTTTCTCCAACAAAATATCAACATTCTGAAAACCCCAATATAAGACTTCAGGGTATACCAAAGCTATGATACCAACAGTTAAGCCACCCATTACAGGAAATACAGCCTTTGGTATCCCAGCATCCTTCTGAAGACTGTCAACAGTAGATGTCATAGATGACGTACATCTAGATAACGCCAACGAGACAAGACCACACAGAGCACCCAATAAAAGATAAAGTGGAAGTTCTGCAAAATCAGTGAACAGAACTCATAAGTTTGGTTTTCCGGTTCTGTCTTGCACACAAGGAGAAGGTTAGAAAACATTACCTCCAGGAGAACGGAAGTCATAGTCAGGAACCTTAAACGCAGGTTCAGAACCCAAACCGATTTCAGAAACCACAGAAGCAGTAACAGCACTAAGAATAACCATTGAAGTTGTATTAGGAAGTGATGCTGATGAATCACTAGATGAAGAAGGCCACAAAACGGATTCAACTGCAAAGAAACATCCAGCAACAGCAGCATTGAACCCTGTAACAAACCATAATCTACTTACTTAACGTTAAAACAATAAAAAATCACTAGAACATGATAGAAGATGAAACAAACCAGAGGAAATGCCAGAAGCTGAACCAGCAGCAAGAAGTGAGAGACCAGTCTGAGGACTTTTATTAAAGAGAGAATTAACTCCTTTTGCGATTGACGCTCCAATCTCAACACTAGGACCTTCAGGCCCCAGAGAATTCCCAGTCCCAAGCGTCACACATGCAGCAACAGTCTTAAGTAAAGGACGCAACACCGCCTTCACTCGATCTAGACTAGAATCAGAATCTCCGGCAGATTCCCGAATCTGATTGAGAACGCTAACAACCAAACCGCCGATAGTCGGAACAAGTATAACACGCAACCAATTGGTACCGATCGGTGCTTCTCTAAGCCACGAAGCTCCACGATCAGGGATCCCATCCCATGAGAAGTCTCTAAGCAAGTGAACGCAATTATTAAAGAGAACCACACTGATTCCTGTGAGAACACCAACCAAACACGCCGACGCTATCGCTAGCTCCTGTGACGGCTCTTGATCGAATCCAACTTCATCATCCTGATCAATTTGTTGCTTCGATAACGATAACGGGAAGATTCTGCCGCCGGTGACGACGGAAGACGGGAACGGTGAGGGGACGACATTGAACGGAAAAGGAGCGTTGGATTTTCGAATCGTCGGAGAGAATCTCCGGGAAGAGAAGGGAGATCGGAGAGAAGCAGAACAGAGTGAAAGCGTGGCTGCCATGAACGACGCTTCCGAGAAGTGACACGTGTTTTATCCATTAACTACTGAGAAAACCAAAAAGTCATTAAATCTGACGTGGCTCAGCTAATTAATTCCAAGCGTGGGCTTGGGCCGAGAGGTAACCCAGATGATTTGGGCTTTATAATATTTTTTGACTTACCAAATGAAAACCTCACCGCTAGGTTCAAAGTTCAATGGAAGGAAGCAGTGGCTGCTGTGCCTCGTCGTCTTCTCAAATCCAATCCAGCTGATAAAATAAATATAAATACTCCATTTCTCTCTCTGTCTTCATCATATTAAAAAAAAAAAAAAAAGGTTATCTTTATTTGTCGAGTTTTCTGTGCGTTTGCCACCACAACATTGTCTTCTCGGGTAAAAAAAAACTTGCTTCTTCTTCGTTTTACTTCATCTCTCTCTCTGTCTCTGATAGGTCTTCCTTCGATTCTCTTTATCTTCTTCTTTGGTTGTTTTTACCGTTGAGTCTTCTTTGTCTACTCGATTATCAATATTTTTTGCTGAATCAAATTTGTGTTTTTTTTTTTTAGGGTTTTAGTCATATTTAATGGCTTCCAATTCAGAGAAAAATCCTCCTCCTTCAGGTAAAGTTTTGATTTTTTTTTTTTTTTTTTATCTAGTGTTGTTCTTAAATCTCCTTTGTATATATATATAAGCAATCTGATCTGCGATGTTTGAATCGTTTCTAGTCAGATTTGATGATTTGGGTTCATTGTTTTGTCAATTGAGATGAGAGAATTGTGGTTTTTGTTTTACTGTAGATGAGAAAACCCAATTGACGGAGGAGAACAAGAGTACTAAACCGGAATCAGCTTCTGGGAGTTCACCTCCACCAGCTTTTCCTGGCTTCAATGCCAATGCTTTTGATTTCTCTAATATGGCTAGTATCCTCAATGTAAGTGTGTGCCCCTTTATCTAGTAAGCACAATTGAAAAAAAGTTATCTTTTTGAGTTTTTATTGATGGGTTTTTTTGATGTGGTTTTTTTAGGATCCAAGCATCAGAGAAATGGCTGAGCAAATAGCTAAAGATCCTGCTTTTAACCAGTTGGCTGAGCAGCTTCAAAGATCTATTCCAAATGCAGGAGCTCAGGAAGGTGGTTTCCCTAACTTTGATCCTCAACAGTATGTCAACACCATGCAACAGGTTATGCATAACCCTGAGTTTAAGACCATGGCTGAGCGACTTGGTAGCGCCTTGGTGCAGGTTAGAAATTCAAGTTTTTTCCTTGTAGATTTCATTCCGGTATTTTGGTTATCGATGTCTGGCTTTAAACGAATCTCTGTGTATGTCTTCTTTGTTTTGTTCTTTTGCCTACAGGATCCACAAATGTCTCCCTTTTTGGATGCTTTCTCCAATCCTGAAACAGCAGAGCACTTTACTGAGCGTATGGCGCGGATGAAAGAAGATCCTGAGTTGAAACCTATACTAGATGAGATAGATGCTGGTGGTCCTTCTGCCATGATGAAGTGAGTGATACAAACTTCTTTCA
>NC_025696.1:2392586-2435505 GCF_000633955.1 Camelina sativa | reverse complement strand
AGATGAGAAAACCCAATTGACGGAGGAGAACAAGAGTACTAAACCGGAATCAGCTTCTGGGAGTTCACCTCCACCAGCTTTTCCTGGCTTCAATGCCAATGCTTTTGATTTCTCTAATATGGCTAGTATCCTCAATGTAAGTGTGTGCCCCTTTATCTAGTAAGCACAATTGAAAAAAAGTTATCTTTTTGAGTTTTTATTGATGGGTTTTTTTGATGTGGTTTTTTTAGGATCCAAGCATCAGAGAAATGGCTGAGCAAATAGCTAAAGATCCTGCTTTTAACCAGTTGGCTGAGCAGCTTCAAAGATCTATTCCAAATGCAGGAGCTCAGGAAGGTGGTTTCCCTAACTTTGATCCTCAACAGTATGTCAACACCATGCAACAGGTTATGCATAACCCTGAGTTTAAGACCATGGCTGAGCGACTTGGTAGCGCCTTGGTGCAGGTTAGAAATTCAAGTTTTTTCCTTGTAGATTTCATTCCGGTATTTTGGTTATCGATGTCTGGCTTTAAACGAATCTCTGTGTATGTCTTCTTTGTTTTGTTCTTTTGCCTACAGGATCCACAAATGTCTCCCTTTTTGGATGCTTTCTCCAATCCTGAAACAGCAGAGCACTTTACTGAGCGTATGGCGCGGATGAAAGAAGATCCTGAGTTGAAACCTATACTAGATGAGATAGATGCTGGTGGTCCTTCTGCCATGATGAAGTGAGTGATACAAACTTCTTTCAATGTTTTCTATAGATATAGTAAAACTTGTTTTATTTGTGCTTATGGAGGAAGAGTTGTTATATGGTATTAGGTACTGGAATGATCCAGAGGTGCTGAAAAAGCTGGGGGAAGCAATGGGCATGCCTGTTGCTGGCTTGCCAGACCAGACTGCTTCAGCTGAACCCGAGGCAGCAGAAGAAGGTGAAGAAGAAGAAGAGTCTATTGTTCATCACACTGCCAGTCTTGGCGATGTTGAGGTTACACTGCTTCCTACTTTGTTAAACGTTTATATGCGTGACTATCTGGTATTTATCATTTGTGTTACTCAAGGAATTAGGTGGAACAGGCTGAAGTTTTTTTTGTCCATTTTCTCACCCTATCCAACTTTGTTTTGTTGAACTCTTTATTGCATTTTGATATGTTGATTCAATCAGGGTTTGAAAGCTGCCTTGGCATCTGGTGGTAACAAAGATGAAGAAGATTCTGAGGGAAGGACAGCATTGCATTTTGCTTGTGGATACGGCGAGGTATGCAAGTCACTTAACACTTCAGGGCAATTAAATATTCGACTTTGCTGCTTTTCTTTTTTCAATAGTGAAGTTAGGAATCTTTATCATCATTATTCATGGGTCTACTACTCCTAAGACTTCCATGACACAATTAATAAAAGAACAGTGAAATGAAATTGGCTATTACTTGAACTGAGTTTGACCCTGCTGGGCCCTTTCGACAGTTAAAATGTGCTCAAGTTCTTATCGATGCTGGAGCTAGTGTTAACGCTGTTGACAAAAACAAGAACACACCTCTGCATTACGCTGCTGGTTACGGGAGGAAAGAGTGTGTAAGCCTTCTCCTAGAGAATGGTGCTGCAGTGTAAGTCTCACAGCACAAATAACTCCTTTAAACACTGTGTCACGGGTGGGTTTAGTTATATATATGTTTTAAATTTTTAATGTGTGTGTGTGGTCTTGCAGGACTCTGCAAAACTTAGACGAAAAGACACCCATTGATGTAGCCAAGCTCAACAGCCAGCTCGAGGTGGTGAAGCTGCTTGAGAAGGATGCTTTCCTTTGAGCTTCTGGTTCTACAAGCTCATATCGTCTTTGAGAGAGATTTGTCTTTTGTGTGCCCTGAACCAGTTCCCAAAGCTTCTTCTGTATACTTCTTTTCTTATTAGCTTTTTCTCTCCTTCTAAATTTGTGCCTTTCATTCAAAGTCAATAAAGAAAGAAATAGTTGCTGAAGTTCATCTTCTTCGTTTTGATAATTCATCTTGGTTTTGATAGAATCACTTGATCACGAAGTGATTCCATTCTTGTGTTACTGTATCGTCCAAAATTCCCAATGTCATCCAAAGCTTATACATATTTATGCATAAGCCTAAAATAATCCAAATCTTTAATAAACAAAAGTCTCACAATTAACAAATAATTATACTACAGAAACAGAACTGTTTTAATAACATCGAAGGTCTTGTCTCGTTCCCAATGTATAGTTGTATGAATCGTTCAAGGTTTTTAAAGAGTCTGATAAGCAAAGCACGAAGCTTTGCGCGGCCTGGAGGACTTGGATCCACTCTTTCTCAACCCCAGCCGCAGCCGTCGTCTCTAACCTCCGCGTTTTCTTCATCCGCCGCCATGAACGGCCTCGAAACTCACAACACGAGGCTCTGTATCGTAGGCAGTGGTCCAGCGGCTCACACGGCGGCGATTTACGCGGCTAGGGCTGAACTTAAACCTCTTCTCTTCGAAGGATGGATGGCTAACGACATCGCTCCTGGAGGCCAGTTAACAACCACCACCGACGTCGAGAACTTCCCCGGATTCCCAGAAGGTATCCTCGGAGCAGAGCTCACTGACAAGTTCCGTAAACAATCGGAGCGGTTCGGTACTAAGATCTTCACAGAGACGGTTACAAAAGTCGATTTCACTTCGAAACCGTTGAAGCTGTTCACAGATACAAGAACCGTTCTCGCTGACGCTGTGATCCTCGCTACTGGAGCTGTAGCTAAACGGCTTAACTTCGTTGGATCTGGTGAAGGCTCTGGAGGTTTCTGGAACCGTGGGATCTCAGCTTGTGCTGTTTGCGACGGAGCTGCTCCCATCTTTCGTAACAAACCACTTGCGGTGATCGGTGGAGGCGATTCAGCTATGGAAGAAGCTAACTTTTTAACCAAGTATGGATCTAAAGTGTTTATAATCCATAGGAGAGATGCGTTTAGGGCGTCTAAGATTATGCAGCAGAGAGCTTTGTCTAACCCTAAGATTGATGTGATTTGGAACTCGACGGTTGTGGAAGCTTATGGAGATGGAGAAAGAGGTGTGCTTGGTGGGTTGAAAGTGAAGAATGTGGTTACTGGAGATGTTTCTGATTTGAAAGTTTCTGGATTGTTCTTTGCTATTGGTCATGAGCCTGCTACTAAGTTTTTGGATGGTGGTGTTGAGTTGGATTCGGATGGTTATGTTGTGACGAAGCCTGGTACTACGGAGACTAGTGTTGCTGGTGTTTTTGCTGCTGGTGATGTTCAGGATAAGAAGTATAGGCAGGCGATCACTGCTGCAGGAACTGGTTAGTTCTCTACTTTCTCAGTTAGCTTTGTATTATTCTCACAAGTTGCAATAGTAATTCTTGAAGAAACTGTTTTTATTAGCTTAGAACTACTTGAGTTTGTGTGCAATCTTTGTTTTTGGAACGATCTTTACAAAAAGGACACCTTTTTTAGCGGCTCTGTATGGCTTGTCAAGTTCTTGAGGTTTAGTTGCTTTTGTATCATGTGATTTAGTTTACAATTGATGCTAGGCAAGGTTTTTGTGTTGGAGTTATAGTCTTCCTCGAGTGTGTTGTTCCATTGTTTAGTAGAGTTCTTTGATTCTCTCTCAAGACTCAAGTAACAGTCTCTAAAATAATTTACAGTTTTCACAATTCTCACTCTGATTAGCTCTGTTTCACAACTTGGTTTGAATGATTGTGTAGGGTGCATGGCAGCTTTGGATGCAGAGCATTACTTACAAGAGATCGGATCCCAACAAGGTAAGAGTGATTGAGAAATATTCTCGGAAGGGTCGGTCATTGAGCTAATTGCTGATGGACAATAATGAGATTTGATCTTTAGCATAGAACAAGTTAAGGGACATTGATTTGTTTATTTTTTAAATATTGCAGTTGGAAATGAGAACGGATATTGTTCAAAGTTGTAGCTCTATAAGTGTAAAACTAGCTACGACCAAAGTCCCAAAGATTTGATTCTCAGTGATGCTTTCACGTTCATTTATATTCAGTGAATATGATTTATCCAATAACTAATAATAAGAATATGTAGTCTTGTAATACGAAAGTGGATTTCTAGAAATCTAGAAGATATGTTTGATCATGAAGCCGAGCCATTAAGACACGCACCAGAGCTTCTAGAGGTTTTCGAAGGAATCGGCTTTGAAAGGTTGATGTTTGAAAAGAGAGATGACGGCTAAGGAGTCTTGAACAAATGACGCCGTTTCACAAAAGTAAAGCAAATGCGTGAAACCACAAAAATAGAAACTCCCACATGGTTGAAATATACGAAGAGCTCATAAAATCTTTCCCAAAAATAGTCCCAAAACCAATATTCTTCAAATAATATGAAGATAAGACCGTGAACATGAAACTTGAATGTAGATTTTTATCAAAATGATGTACTCGATAAGATCGTAGTCATTGAACAATGCCTTGAATAAAAAAAAATGCTGTTTGATTAAAAACTTTAATTAATTCTTTACTTTAAAAAACAAATAAAGGTTTATCTTTGTTTTGTCTTCTTTTCTTTGGTGTCGGCAGTTTATCTTTGTTTTGTCTTTTGTTTGACTTTAGAAATATTAAACTTTTGCAATCAACGATATAGGTTTAAAGAGTTTTAAAGTGCATAATTGATTAATTTGAATGCATAATTGATTAATAATTTCACAGTACTCTTATATTATGAACATATTTATAAGTGTAAACAATCCAATATTTATTAAACTGATAAATATGTTTCAGTAAGTTCTTCAATATAAAACCGAAGTTGGTCGGGGGAAAATATATATATTCAAAGATGAATTTGTGTGAGAAAACGAACTTCAACCGTATGTCTAAGAAAAAGAAAAAACAACATTCAAGCTTATTTTCAATCAATAGTAGTTTTAACAGTTAAAAAAATTTGTTAAGCGAACGGCAAAGTCAACTGGTTTCAAAACAATTGTGAGGATAGACAAAAGGGAAAACATTTTAAACACCACAGACAATAATAATTTCATAAGCAGTGGACTGATTCTTGAAACTCATTTCTATCGTATTCAACCACGTCCCCAATATATATATAAACAAGAAAGGCCGGCGACGGTCTGTTATGGTCGTTGGCTTTTTAGTTTGTTAGGTTTTTTGGTTTGTTTTGTATCGTCTCATGTTTTATCTCATGTAGTAGTACGTAGTACTCATAATTTGACCGCAATGATTCGCTTTACGTCTATAACAGAAGACCTGACTGATGATTTTACCTGTTAGATTAAAACACAACAACTGGCAAATAGTTGTAGTTCACGTTCATTCATTCATGCATACATATTAAGAGTATAAAGTTTGTACTTATTATATATAAAATGTTGTAATGATCATCAAATCTTCGATAATATTATTTGTTTCTGTATATGATAAAAAAAAATGCGTCCGCGCGACCACCACAAAGTTGCAATGAACTGTTTTTGTCTTTGTTCTGATGGAAATTTCTAGAGAATAAGAAAAACTTTATAAAATAATGGTATCAAAACAAAAATAAAAGTATATATAATTAATTAATTAACCGGGTATAGGTCCGACGTTGCTGAGTGAAGAAGCCACTTTAAAAGATGATGAATGGATCAGATTTGCTGAATACTGACACACTAAATTCCTATACTAATTGTTTATCATGCAGAAGAATTTGTACTGTTAGAAATAGAATATATAACCTATTAATTGATTATTAAGAATTAGAGTTACTATTTGTATTTTATAACCCATTGTATATATTTGATTATTAAAAAAAAAAGAAAAAAAGAAATTATATTTATCAAAGTACTTTATATATATATATATATATCGTTTTGTAATTTACCTCCCAGATATGCACTGCATATGCAATATGCAAAAGTCGGGGGGGGGGGCCATGAATGTGACAGCTGGATACAGGTTAAAGGACAACACATCATCGACCATATACCCGACACGTGTCCCGTCTCACACATGGCGTTTTCTTCTCTCTTTCTCCCCCCATTTTTTTTCCCTATCCTCTTTTTATCTTCTTGTCAACAATACTATTATTTATTATTATTTTAACATAATTATTAGGCCTGGGCATTCGGTTAACCATTCGGTTTCGGTTCGGTTGTATTCGGTTTCGGTTATTTTGGATATAGTAATATAGTAACCATTTGGATATTTTTGAAATTTCGGTTCGGTTCGGTTTGGTTTCTTTCGGTTCGGTTTCGGTTTGGTTATTTAAATAAATAACCATAACTAACATAAATTATATTAACATTAACCAAATAAACCAAATATAACCAAAACTAACCGAATATAACCAAAATTAACCAAATATACAATAACAAAAATACAAAAAAGGGAAAAATATGGATTCAATTTTACAAAATAGTATTTAACTTTGTAAATTCAAAATAATAACATTTACATATATTGATTATTTAAAATATTTAATTGTTTTGAATCTAGAAATAATTTATATTTTAAGTTTATTTTATAGTTTTGCATAATATTAAGTATATAATATTTGATATCTTCTAGGTTTTCGGATATTTCGGTTAACCATTTAATTGTCGGTTCGGTTCGGTTCGGTTTCAGTTAGTTTGGATATAGATTTTTACTAACCATTCGGGTATTTGAAGAATTTCGGTTCGGTTCGGTTTGGTTTTTTTCGGTTCGGTTTCGGTCGGTTATTTGGTTATCGGTTATTTTGCCCAGCCCTAATAATTATATTGAAATAATATCTCATTAGATATTTCACGAAAATAAGACTATACTATTTCATTTTATAAACTTTTTATACATACACATAAGGTTATTTACGGGACTGTTGATTTATCTTTGATGATCCCTATAACATTCCAGCTTCCAAGTTAAATTGCTTATTTTTCACTAAAAAACCTAACGGTAACGAATCATTATTTTATTTTAAAGACAGTAAAAAACTGGAAATAGGCATTGATCTCCGCAGAATCTATTACTGCATTATAGTAATACGTTTTCTCTTTATTTTTTTTGTTTGTCTTTTCGAAATCAGTTGACAAGTTCAATAAATACGGTCAAAATACGTAGAAAAATACGATTAAAAAGAGAGTGTATATACAGTACAAAGGAGAAAATGGGAATAACGTGATATACAAAAAATCCACAGATAAGCAATAGGTCACCATCCCACGGTTCACGTTATTTCCGTCTTACTATTTTTTTTTGTAAACTATCCTCTAACGATAATGTTGATTAACCAAAACATTTCTGTCTTAACATTTTAAGCAAGGAAATTAATTTCATTTAATTAGTGACAAATGACAATATTATAATATATTAAAAAAAAGGTAATCAATTATTTCTTCAAGAACTGAAGGAAGCAGCACAAGAAGAAACAGAAACAGAGAGAGAGAGAGAGAGAGATAAAAAAAAACACAGAGACAGAGAGTGATGGAAACAGCTGTATTTATTATAAGAAGAAACAAGACGAAGAACTAACCTCTGGGTTTCTACTTAAAAACTCTTTTCTCAAATCTTTCCTCTTTCTTCTTCAAAAAAATCGACACTTTGAGTTTGAGAGCCAAAAAAAAAAAAAAAAAAAAAGGTTTCTTTTTTTTTTGTTTCGTTTCTTCAAATTTGGTTTAGTAGCAATGGATTTGATGCAATTGGATAAGCGTTTGGATTCAACGGAGCAAGTAGTTGAAGAAATCATGAGAATTCACAGATCTCTACCACCAAGACCAGGAATCGACGAAGTTGAAGCTGCCAAGGGTTTAATTGACAACGTTGATAAAGAAGACCAATCTTGTTTCGAAGCCATTGCTAAACAGAGGAAACCCTCTGAAGTTCCTGGTGAGCTTTTCATGGTTTTGCAAGATATGAAGAGAGGTTTTGTTCAGTTTCGTAGCAGAGAGCAAAAGAGAGAAGCTTTGAAGCTTCTCGATCTGGAGTCTACTCACTCTATGTTCGATGATTTCATTCAGAGAGCTTCTAATTGCATTGCTTCTCCTTCTTCCTCTAACGGCTCTGTTCCGTCTCGTCCTCCTCCCGCTCCGGCTCCCAAGACGGCTACGGCTACTCCGTCAAGTTTGTATTTTTCTGAGAAAGCCCCTGTTCGCCCCAAGGATATGGTTTCTAGAGACGACAGCTTCATGACCAACACTAAACCTTCTCTCTACGGCGATGCTTTTGCAGCTCCTCGCAAACCTCAGGTTCTGGATTCAACATTTACCGCCGGAAAATTCGCCGGTGAGTTCTTCTCTTGGTTCTCCAACTTAGGATTCTTCTGATATAGAAAGTGTTGGAATTGGAATTTGTTTAAAGTTTAAGCCTTTAGATTGAGCAACAGGAATTGCAAATAGATTATGTTAGAAACTGTGGTGTGTGAATGAATCATTTGTTTATGTGTAGGCAACGATGGAGAGAAGCTGAGTTTGATTAAACTTGCTAGTTTGATTGAGGTATCAGCTAAGAAAGCTACTCAAGACATTAATCTACAGAACAAGTTAACGGATCAAGTCGAATGGCTTCCGGATTCTATTGGCAAGTTATCGAGTCTTATTTCGCTTGATATGTCTGAGAATCACATCGTGGTATTGCCAAACACCATAGGAGGGCTTACTTCATTGACAAAGCTCGATTTGCATTCAAACAGAATCGGTCAGCTTCCTGAGTCTATAGGAGAATTGTTGAACTTGGTTTACCTCAATCTTGGTAGCAACCAGTTATCATCTCTGCCTTCAGCATTTAGCAGATTGGTGAAACTCGAGGAGCTTGATTTGAGCTGTAACAACCTCCCTATTCTCCCTGAATCCATTGGTTCTCTTGTGAGTCTAAAGAAGCTCGACGTTGAGACCAATGATATTGAAGAGATCCCACATTCTATCGGTGGGTGTTCCTCGCTGAAAGAACTCCGTGCAGATTATAACAAACTCAAGGCTCTTCCGGAAGCTATTGGGAAGATTACTACACTAGAGACTTTGTCTGTACGTTACAATAACATCAGGCAGTTACCTACAACGATGTCTTCTTTAGCTAGTCTCAGAGAGCTGGATGTGAGTTTCAATGAGCTAGAGTCAGTGCCAGAGAGTTTGTGTTTTGCCACTACGCTTGTGAAGCTGAATGTTGGAAACAATTTTGGTGACATGATATCGCTACCGAGATCAATAGGCAACCTTGAGATGCTTGAAGAGCTTGATATAAGCAATAACCAGATCCGTGTTCTACCTGAATCCTTTAAAATGCTTACAAAGTTGCGTGTTTTTCGTGCTCAGGAGAATCCATTACAAGTTCCTCCTCGTGATATAGCTGAAAAGGGCCCTCAGGTTCTCTCATTTTCTATCTCTTCTCTAGGTTTCTCATAATGTGGTCTAGATTCTTCTAAATGGTATTCACTCACGGATGATTCATATACCTTCAGGCTGTTGTTCAATACATGAATGATCTTGTGGAGGCGAGAAACGCAAAATCTCAAATGGTTAAGCCGAAGAAGAGCTGGGTGCAGATGTGCTTCTTCTCCAAGTCCAACAAGAGAAAACAAAGCAGCATGGAGATCGTCTAAAACACAGCTGATAATGTCTCTGACCCGTAATCAGGTAGCACTTTAGATTCCCAAACTCAAAAAAATTCAAGATTCACACTTTGCATTATTACATTTAACAGAAACACCTGTTTTTGTCTTTCCCTCCCTTTTTTCAGGTAATTCTGTTAATGCTGTTGACAGCTCAAGTGGCAGACAAATCCAGCTATCTTCACACGACAATGCAAAGAGAGAGAGAGAGAGAGAAGCATTAATTTGCATTGCAACTTCCAAGTACTGTAGATGTTTTCATTATTCATTCTTTGTTTCTTTCTTCAATATTCACATGTATCATGGTTTCATTCATGTCTCCACATATCTGCTCTTTCTTTTCCCCCGGTTATAGCCGAATCCATAGAGCCCATCCCAAAACAGAACCGAAACCATGTCCCTCGTAGATTGACGTGTTCTTTTAATTCTTACCACTTTTGATACTTTGATGTTCAGTGTAATCGTCTCTGGTTTTGTATCTTTGGTTTGAAAGTTAAACGACTCTCGCACCTAAAAGTATCTGCGACTGTGTGAGTGTGTGTATGGATAGAGATGTGATGTGATAGCTGTGATGCTTACTTGCTTAAGAGGAGAGACATGAGATGATGAGTAGGCCATGAACGTGGTTATGTCTAGAGAGTTGAAAGTGGTTAATTAATACTCACTTGTAATAATGCAACTTGCGCTTTTTGTTTTGTCTAATGTGTATAATCGTCACGAGACATGGTCTTTCTTTTATGTGTGTTAGTTATCTTATCAGTATACTGTATACATGTGACTTCACATGTGAACCATTACCAATGAATGAAGCAAAAAGCTTTTGTTCCATCATTTGAAAACCCATATCTATCTCTCGTCGTTCTGTGGATAAATCTCTCTGGATGTGTAAAACATTAGGCCCATACATAGTCTTTATTTGACTGGATCTGGGCTTGTAGTATCGAGGCACAACTAAAAGTTTAATTAACACACGGCACGTGACACATTATATTCTTTCTTCCTTAAAGTTGGAACCCTCAGAACGACCCCGTGTGTTACCCACAACCCGGTTCAAATTAAGGTTCTTAGTTTCCAATTCCGAACCACACGCGGTTTGGCATACAAATCGTTTGAATCCAATATCGGATCATTCTTCTAACTTTTTATTGTTGACATATTCCAAATTTGATTGTAGCTTTTATGAAAGCAGAGGATGTAACATAGTGAAAAGGTCTGGGTATAGAATTTGCCCAACTTGCGATCGATGATAAGGCTGGTAGAAAGTGGTAGTAAAATTAAAAGGGACATATATAATGTGAACGTTGAAAAGAAGTAGGGGAAAAGGGTTTAAGGGAAGACTAAGTCATCTAAAAAGGAGATGAAGGATTGAATCTTTGAAATAGATCACTTTTTTGACTCTAAGGACGAAAAAAGAAGATAGTTAGGAGCAAAGTACCCCATACTGAAATGATGATAGATATATATACACATATCCATATATATATATATATTTGATATACATGAAAAAAAAAAAAACTAGTTGAAAACCTCGGACCACCCTCGCTATCTAACTTTCCTTTATTCTTCTTAATTTATTAGTTGATTAGAGTTATATATATATTCCTGAAATGATCATCATCTAAGATGAAAAATATTCTTGAAAGCAAAATTTCACTTTTACACTAGGACACACATTATACTCCATAAGAAAAAAAAGAAAAAAACTAAATGATAATGTGTTTTATAGATAAAGTGCGCTTGAGGGACTAGACTACTTGAGTTTGAAGCTAATAAAATCAATGGATAACGAGTCTTATCAACTTTTCCAGTGTTCTCATTTGATGTTGCTTATAACAATATTTCAAAAAACTTGTAATAAACTCCACGGTAACCAATTAAGCGAGTACATCAAACTGGAAAATAAAAATTAACGGACTCGTCTATTTTGTTTGGGAATGCTTATCGAAAATTATGAATACGTTCGGCTTTAACAAAGAAGATACAAACAAACAAACAAAAAGAGAGAGAAGAGTTGGATAAACCTAGAGCTAGAGCTAGTTTTTTAGAAGACAAAAATGTAAAAAGCGAAGTTAAAAAAGATGAAAAGTGTAAGCCGAAACTTTTCTTCACTTTAATTGCCTCTTGGGTGCAATATACTAATAAACATGTAGAGAGAAAAAGAGATAAGGCATAAGATTCCATTAAGTGAAACTGAAAGGTGGATGATATATGATACTTTGGCGGGCTTTGTCATGCGTTTCTAGTGTCTCTATAAGTTTGGGTGGTACGTTTATCGTTTTCCTCCCCTTCTCTCTATATTCCTCTTTCTCCACCTTTTCCCCCTTTTTCACTTTTTCTTTTATTCCCATCATCATTATACAAAAAAAAAAAACAGTAGTAGTCTAGCTAGTAACATTCGATTGTCTAAATCGGAAATAAAACGAGCAATATAAGCCTTCTTAGTATAATTTTAATTTTTGTAATACAGAAAAGTTTACATATCTCAGTTCGAAATTAGTTTTTTTCTTTTTGGTAAAACAGAGTCTCAGTTCGAAATTAGTAGAGTGGACACAAGTATTCATTTTTTGGAAAGACCATAGCTATCTGAATCCTATATTTATAAATTTTAAACCCAAAATAATGGAGTTATACTATTTTGGTGAAAAAGGGACCTAACATCATTAATTATCGTCAGATAATCAGATTTATGTTTGTTAAGCACGGAGTAGTACATTACAGATATTTTGAGATATTTTGTTAAAAAAATCCATATATGTTTGCTAAGCTCTATAAGTATGACATTAAACCAAAATAAACGAATTACTATAATGGTGAAAAGGGACCTACTATGTAAGTCTCATACTACAAAAAAAAAAAAAAAAAAAAAANCTAGCAAAATAAATTACGTTTGTTTAACTAACATGGAGTACTTTTTAGATATCTTGAGAGATATTTTGTTTATTAAATCCATCGTGTATATTCATAAGTTTTATCCTCGCCATTCGCCAACTTGCATTACAAATAACCAAAAAAAACTCCGCTAATGAATAGGTGATACCATAAATGTAAATGTATGAACATAAAACTGAAGTGCTATAATGATGAAAAGAGACCTAACATATTATCGTTCATTTTTAATAATGTCGTCCTTAATGGTTGAGTAATTTTATTTCGTATAATGATTTTAATGACATGTGTTATGACATAATTTGTTAAGGCTATTATAAAGTATAAAAACCCATATCATCCTCCTCGCAAGTTTTTTTTTTTTAATATGGTATATGTATATAATCATCATCACAATATTATTTTCAGAAAAAAAGAATTATATATATAACTGCAGCAACGCATAAATCATGCATAATAATATCATTCGGAATTTCGGATATGGTTGGAATGAAATGAGGACCGAGTCATCCTTGCTTACGGGTAAAGGAGATGAGAGGACCAGGGGCGGATCCACCTTATAGGTAGGTTGGGCACGTGCCCCACACTGATTTTTAAAATTTTACTACTAAGTATAGGCATAGCACATAAGACTCTTTGGCTTAGTTGGATAATTAACACCTTATGCAACGTTTTGGTTGTAAGTTCGAATATGTCGTTGAACACTTGATCTTATTACATTCCGTATTTTCTTTATTTTTTCACTTTTTTCTTAAATAAAATTATAGGCTTCTGGCTATATTTTATTTTCCTATTTCCAGCTTAACTTTAACAAATTTAAATTCATATATTTATATTGTATAGGATACATATAGCTTACTGAAAACTGTAACATTTTATAGTGAATTGTAAGTTTGTAAATGTGTATTTTTATAGTTAATAAATTAAACTCGTTTGAGCTAATCTTGTATTCTGCTGGCATAATAATAAATTAAACATATCTATAGTATATGTAATTAAGTATATTTATAAACCAATTTAAACAGTACTTTCAAAATTTTGACTTATTTTCAGTTTAATATATTAAAATACAATATATATATATATATATATATATATATATATATTTTTAAAAACTTACAATAATGTTATTAAACTATATATTATTTTGATATCAAAATATTTATTTATTTAATAGTATATAATATAAAATTAGTATTATTAATTATAAGGTGTTTTGTGCCCCATACATAAAATAATTCTGCATCCGCCACTGGAGAGGACCATACATTCATTACATGCTTTCTTTGACTTATGATGACTGAGAAATATAAGGGAGACTTTTAAATTAATACGCACACACACACATATATCATGATGATTGATACTGTATTATTTGTTTTGTTTAATTTGCATATAACAAAACTTGTTGTAACTAAACAAACTAGTTAAATATTACATTAACTAAACCCTATATAACACAGTATATAAGTTGGACTTACAGTGTGACAGTTACAAAAGAATTTGCTACTTATATATTACATACACTTGCACTTTGTTACTTCTTTAAATTTAAATGTGTGTCCACTGTCGGAAAAAGATAAACGCCCAATTTAACGCCCAATTTATCGCTAGATACTTACAAAATAAATAAATACTTTATTTATAATTATAAGTTTGCCCCAAAAAAAAAAAAGAAAAAAAAAAAACTTTTTCAGTTCAAAGATTTTGGTAATTTAATTGTTTTGGACCTTTTGGTTATATTTGGGTAATGCTTCAGAAACACGGGTTCACATGACCGACCCTTTTCGTAGTGCACAGGGTTGTCCAATCAATACAATCATCAATCAATGCTCTTTTTTTCACAAAGATATTAATCCTCTAATCGAATTTGTGAACTTCTTGATTAGATTAATAAAGAACAGTGGATTACATTCTTACATAACAGAAAATTATCGAAACATAACTAAAGAAAAAGATCACTAATTTTCCTAATTAATTTAAATTAATACTTTACTTAACTTTAATCATGCCGATGTTTTTTTAAAAAAAGAAAGAGAACTTTTTCTAAGGAAGAAAAGCAGGAATAATGGCGGAGGAAGTGAACTGTGAAGGATGATGTTGGTGTTGTGGTTGATCTTTGATATGAGTCTCCGCCGTGGAAGCATGGTGACCACACCTATCACACTTCACCGGTACCAAAATCCGACGACAAGAAGGACACGACGACCTCGAAGTCAACCACTTGTCAATACACGCAACGTGGAAAGCGTGTTTACACAGCGGTAGGATCCTGATCTCTTCCCCTTCGGCAAATTCCGTTATGCATATAGCACACTCGGTGGATGAGTCGTCTCCATCACCGCCGGAGGAGCACGGCAAATCTTCTGTAGAGGCGGTATATGTGGATTTAGGGAGCGCTTGGAGTGCTTTCTTCTTGAGGCCTTTGTTCGGAGGAGGAGGAGATTCTCCGGTAGCGGCGGAACTAACGCCGGTGAGACGGCGGAGCCAAGCGCAGCGAGCTACGGCGGCTAAACCGGCAACGCATATGAGAGCGCAGAGAAGAGCAGAGAGGATGACAACCATGTCGGTTTCGGCGGCGAGGATTTCTTCCGGTGGTGGTGGTGACGACGACGCCGTACCGAGGAATCTAGAGGAGCGAGTCATTTTGGGTTTTGTCTGAAAGAGAGAATGTGAAAGCTGTGAAGAAGTTAGAAAAGAAGAAACTTTGTTCTTGTTCTTGTTCTTGTTCTTGTTGTTTAAGAAAGAGAGAGAGAGGTAGAAGTAGAAGAATCTGATCCAAGTTATATAATAGAGTTACACACACATACACATCTCTACTTATATATAAGATATGTCCCAATTTGCAGATAAAAATTATATATTAATCAAAAAAAATTATTTAATTCCTTTGGCAATATATCGGCTGAAAAGGTTGTATGAATAGAAAACACGTAGTTTCCGTAAAGACATACTTATTTGAATATTTTATTTCAAGTAAAATATTTTGATTTTTTTTTTTTTGGGGATTTCTTTCTCTATATAGAGAAAATCTTAGATGTTTCAAAATTTTGTAAATACATGCTTTGAACGTTGACAGTATTTAAAATTTTAAAATCATAAAAATGTGTAGTCAAACTAATAAAATCAGTAATTGAAATATGTTAAATGCCAGTATAAAAGTTTATGTAAAAATAATTATGCAAAGTTATATCATCATTCCATTTCGTGAATTTTGCGAGTGACCAAACTGAAGTTAATTTGTCTAGTATAAACGTTTTCATCGAATCAATAGAGGAGTTTTTATCATACACAAAAGACTAAAAGAAAAAAACTAAAATACTGGTACTACAATAGTTGTTATGTTTAGTTATTTCTAAGCCGCATCAGAGATCTTGGCAACATGCGTATAGTTAGAGTTGCCTGAGTTGTCTGCTATAAGATAGAGCTAGTTTTGGTGTTACCGGGGGGCGGGTTCGATTTAAATATGTGTCCCATAAAATCTAATTAGATAATAAGATTCGGAAATATCGTAATCGAAATATCATAATTACAAGAAGGATCATATATAGCCGTATTAATAATATTACTAGAAAACGCAAGTAGAGAGAAAAAGATGGGTAGGTGTGGGCGCTCTTTTTAGGTTCTGTTTGACGAACTCATTATCAAAAGCTATTAAGTATAATTTACTTTCCTTACCTAAACCTACTTCGATTAGACTCTTCTATTTGCTTTATTCTCTTCATTCTTTTTTCTTCATTTTGTTTTTGTGCATCAAGAAGGATCCCTTCAAAATACAGAGGGCAAAAAAATATCGAGAGAGAGAATATGGTTTTGTTGACAGGTGGTGCTGAAGTTTTGGATTCTATGAACTTCAAAGTTCTTGCAATATTTATCTACTTTTATCTCAATATTTATATATATCCATTTCTGAAGCAGTTTTCTAATTTAGATTTGTAATATATATATGTTGGATTTTGTCTAGATGTAGGTGGGATCTTGATAACGATCAATTTTACAGAATATTTGAAATGGATCTACGTGTCCTCGAAACTCAAAAGGCAGTATAATATTTCTTACATTATAGTATTAACGGCAGGTAACACCGTCCACGTGTGCATAAGTTTTGGTGTTTTTCTACAGTCTCTCTGGGGGGGGGTCATTAGTATCCGTAATACTATTGTATTTGTGGTTGAAAAAGTCGAATCAAACCAAACTTTATCATATCATTCATATATACAAACCAACGATCCAAAATAAACTTTGTTTCTGCACACGATTTCGGCTGAAATTTCATAAGATGATCGGGGGTCTTGGAGTAGAGAAAGAGATGGATGGAGCTTACGAGAATAGATGGTTAAACCAAAAAAAATAGAAACGTTGCGAGAATAACAACTTTGAAAACGAAAGTACAATCGGAATGGAATATTTTTGTGTGTGTGTGATGTGAGTCTTAACGTCTTATATGGAACCAAAAAGGTGAAAAGCAAACCGAGCTATTACACCAATAATTAAAACTAGAGAAGACATTAACACACAGAAACAAATAAAGAATATAAGAAATAAAAAAAACAACAATAATTGAGTCTGGACGCATTGATCATGCCATGTAAAAAACGGAAATCAAACAAACCAGCCCTGCAAACAACAATAATGGAGACTGGACGCATCGATCAATTATATACTGAGGTTTAGAGCATTTGGAAAAGCCAAGCTTAGAGGTTTTTATATACATGTGTTGTTCGTTTTTTACACAAATTATGATTTGTATATTTCAATGTTTTCGTAATTTTATCATGATTTTTTTTTTTGGTTTGGACTAAATATTAGTACTATTTTAAAAATCATTAGATGAAAACTACAATAAATTACATCAAATTAGTTGCCATTGCCATACGTAGTGTGTGGGCATATATAGCATATGCATATTGAAAGTAGATATGTACGTCTTCACAAATAATTGATATATTATTCCATTTTCGTAGATTATAACATTATACTATGTTCTGTTTCGAAGTCTCTCTATCTTTAGGTCCACGTACGGGTATACTTTGCACCAGTTACAATAAAGTAAGTTTGACATGTAGTTATATGATAGTCCATGCGATTCCAGCTAATCAAATATTGTAACTTATTCGATATATCCAATATATTCAGATATAAAAGTGATAGAGAAACTGGCAGTTTTGGACTTCGCCGAAGTAACAACGAAAGGTTGACGAAAATAAAGGGTAATTAAAAAGCCCATACGATCAGTTTAAAGAGTTGAATATGTATTTTGTAGAGCAATAAAACGAGTCAAAGTCATGCCTATGAGACTATGAGTTACGTGTTCTATATATGTGTCCATGATTATAACGCAAGAGCAATATCATGTCGGTGCGCAAACTTGTTTTGACTTTTTTTTGGGTCATTGAAGCAACTGAAACATCAATTTTTAATACATACACATGACGTCATAAAAATGATATATTCAGTTGCTCTGCCGTTTCAATATAAATAGAGTTATAGACAACGACACTTCACACAGTCTTGTGAATTCATTAGAATTGTTTGTCATGTAACTATTGATTATTCGGTCACCGTCCCATTATAATCCCATTCATCAACAGGTCCAAAACAAAGCAAGTAACCAATGGGCTTTCTATAAGGCCCAAAATAAATAAAAAGCCCAATCGCTACACCATGTCACAAAAACCCTCGAAGAACCGTGAAAGCTCTCATTTCACGATCGCAACAATGGCGGCTGCGAAAGAGATCCTACTACGGCGACCAGTGGCGGCGACAATCAGGCTAACCGTTCCGGCGGGAGGCGCAAGACCAGCAACACCGGTAGGTCCGGCGTTAGGTCAGTACAGGCTTAACCTGATGGCATTCTGCAAAGACTTCAACGCTCGAACCCAAAAGTACAAACCAGACACCCCGATGGCCGTGACGATAACGGCGTTCAAGGACAACTCATTCGAATTCACCGTCAAGTCACCGTCTGTGTCGTGGTACGTCAAGAAAGCAGCTGGAGTGGACAAAGGGAGCACTCGTCCTGGACATTTGACGGTGACGACGCTATCGGTGAGACACGTGTACGAGATCGCGAAGGTGAAGCAGACTGATCCGTTTTGTCAGTATATGCCGTTGGAGTCGATTTGCAAATCTATCATTGGTACTGCTAATTCTATGGGTATCAAGATCGTTCAGGATTTGGAGTGATTTAGGGTTTCTTGATGGGAAAGAGATTGTTCTGTGTTTTTTGTTTAGTTCCATTGTTTTTGTTTGTTGTTTCAATTTATAAAATGGAGCTCCTAAGTGGCTGAGAGAGAGATTCAGTTTGTTCAACTTTGATCGATTGAATAATTTGGAAAGTACAAAGTTTGTGTTGTTATTGTGGCTGTTGAATTTGGATCGTTAGTATAGGCAAAGTAATCTAAAGTTGGTTCCTTTAACCTCATTTATCAGATTATGTTCCTTATGCGCTCTGTAAAGTCAGATTTTTTTCCCGGAGAATTGTGTGTTCTTCTCAAGGTTTAGTGAATTGAAGGAGCAATGGGGTGGTTTGAAATGGCAAGGTCACAAGTAAGATCTTAATAAAGAGACATCAATCTCAATTTAAGAAACAGAGAACTTTTGAATTGCGTTTCTCGAGTCTTCTCCTTTAATATGTTTTCGAGTGTAACAGCTTTGTAGTTGTATGTTTAGAGAAACAAGAAACTTCACTTTTGTTTCATAGGATGACTGATCACACTTACACACTGAGATATGATTGTTTGTTTGTCTGCATTCGAGTCCAACGCTTATGACTGCTTGATGAAGTCCTACTCGGCTCAGTTGGATCTGTTGATTCGGATTCTCAGAATTTGCCATCAATGGAAGGTTTTGAAATTCACGAATGTTGTGGTCAAGGAAAGACATTGACTTTGGCCCATGAGAGGGAAGAAGAAAAAAAGAGAGACACCTGACCGGAGAAAAATAGACTCAACAACTCTCTCCTCCTATGAAAAGGGTAAAAGAGAGAAATAGACAAAAAGAAGAAAAAGTTTAAATCGGGAAAAATCTGAAGCAATCTCGTTTGATTAAATAAATCACAGGAAAGAGCGAAAAGTGGAGAGGGTCTTACGTTTTCAGGGCCACACGCAATCTGAGTGCCCATTCCTCTCTCTTTGTCTTTCTCTCTCTGTTCTAAGAAAAGGGAAGCTCTTTGTCTTTGTGTTGTTTGGGGTCCTTTGCAAAGATCCAATTTTTTTTTTGACGATCAAAATCGACCCGGTGTGACTCGGTGAGGGAATTCAGACACGTACGTGTTTTTATAGATTAGATTAGATTATGTCGTGTTCATCTTCTTCCGGATCAGAAGGTGAAGAAGAAGGTTACGATGCTTACCGTAAAGGTGGTTATCACGCCGTCAGGATCGGCGATCCTTTCTCCGGTGGTCGTTACATCGCTCAGAGAAAGCTTGGTTGGGGTCAATTCTCCACCGTTTGGCTTGCCTACGATACTCTCACCTCTGTACGTATCTCTCTCTCTTCGATTTTAGTTGGTGTGATCGTAATGCCTTATTCTGATCCTGTTCCTACATGATTGTTATGAACATTAAGCCTCTCTATTCATTGGTTTCATTTATGGGCTCTGATCTCTTGTTTTTTTCTCATCTGAGAGTTTAAATCGAGATCGAATCACATTCAAATGACTCTGTTTAAAGCTAAAGACTCGTCCTTTATATACGATACGCATCTGTTAGTTTTATAAGTCCAATAGATTTTGGTGCAAGATGATTCTGATTTTGAAATTGTGGATCATTACCCTAGATTTGGCACTGTACTACTCTCTCTAGCTAACCATTTTACCAGATTTGTTTGCTCTAAAGGATTGCGTATTAAATGGTTTAAGTATCTTTAGTCATAGGAAGATAACGGTGATTTGAAGTATGTGTATCCTAAGAATGTTTTGCTTTGGGTATGTGTTTATGTCTGTTTTGTAGAACTATGTTGCTTTGAAGATTCAGAAGAGCGCACAACAATTTGCTCAAGCTGCACTTCACGAAATCGAGTTTCTTTCAGCTGCTGCTGATGGAGATGTCGACAATTCCAAATGTGTTGTTCGTCTTATCGACCATTTTAAGCATATTGGTCCAAACGGACAGCATTTATGCATGGTGCTTGAGTTTCTTGGCGATAGCTTGCTCCGTTTAATCAGATACAACCGTTACAAAGGTCTGAAAATGAATAAAGTCCGGGAGATTTGCAGATGTATACTGACTGGTTTAGATTATTTGCACCGTGAGCTCGGTATGATTCACTCCGACTTAAAACCTGAAAACATTCTTCTTTGTTCCACCATTGACCCTGCCAAAGATCCTGTTAGATCTGGACTAACCCCAATACTAGAAAAGCCAGAGGGGAACGCAAACGGTGGCGGCGGATCCACAATGAATCTGATTGAGAAGAAGCTGAAGAGGAGAGCAAAAAGAGCGGTTGCTAAAATATCAGAGAGAAGAGTTTCAATGGTGGGTGAAGAAACATCATCCAAGACGGAAAGAAGTCTTGATGGGATTGATATGAGATGCAAAGTGGTTGACTTTGGTAACGCTTGTTGGGCTGATAAACAGTTTGCGGAAGAGATACAAACGAGACAGTACCGAGCTCCTGAAGTTATACTAAAGTCAGGTTACTCTTTCTCTGTTGATATGTGGTCTTTTGGTTGTACTGCTTTCGAGCTTGTCACAGGAGATATGCTATTTGCTCCAAAAGAAGGAGATTGTTATGGAGAAGACGAGGTCAGATCCTAAATCTTTTAACCTCAAGAGTTTGCTTCTTCAATTTTTTTGTCCTTAATACGTTTTTGATATATGGTTTTGAATTTAGGATCACCTTGCTCTTATGATGGAACTCCTAGGAAAGATGCCTCGAAAGGTATTTTATTTTTTGCTTCCCCGCTCTGTTTTCTCGGTTTGGTCTTCTTCTTATGATATGCTTTGGTTGAGCAGATTGCAATTGGGGGAGCGAGATCGAAAGACTATTTTGACAGACACGGGGATTTAAAAAGGATCCGGCGGTTGAAATATTGGTCACTTGATCGTTTACTGATCGATAAATATAAGCTTCCAGAAGCAGAAGCAAAGGAGTTTGCCGAGTTTGTGACTTCGATTCTGGAGTTTGCACCAGAGAAACGACCAACTGCGCAACAGTGCTTGGAACATCCGTGGATGAATGTAAAGACAGAGAACGATGCAGATAATGTAGATGCACAAATGAACAACTTGCAGATCAAAGGGTGACAAAGAAACTCTTAAAACTTTTTCTATTGTTCTTCTTCATTCCTTTTTGAATAACTTTCTTCTTTTATTAATGGATTTTTTTTGGTAATTGTTCGTTGCTGTTTCGGGGGGACATATGATTATTGATTGATTAACCATCGATTTCATTTGTTGCTTATTAAGAATGTTTATGTAGCGATGATGAATTGACTAACAAAGATGTTACTTACCTCTTCTTTGGGCTTCAATTTTGAGTCTTCTTTCGGTTTGTTTTGATATTATTGTCAGATGTCTGTTGGTTTGGTGACTTGGTTTAGGGATTGCATCGGTAAATGAAACATGTATTTTTGACTATTTTGCTAAAGAATAGTTTTATAAAAATTATCTTGGTAATATATTTCTAAATCTAATTTTAAATAGAAAATGACAAATAGCAGTATTCGACAAAAAAAAATAGATCCAATAATTTACATGTTGTCTTATAATAAGGAAAATATTTGTTATTTTACTGATATTTATAATAATTTGTTCATTTGTTGTTGTCGGTTAAATCCATTAATTATTTTTTCTTGTCATATTCTCAAATAGTACTTCGTTAGTGTTTGTGTCGGTTGTTTTTGTCAGCGTAATGTAGTGCAGTTACTTTATACTTTATTGACTATCATATGAGTTTTTTACTTTTTAGTAAAACCTGGTCAATACGAAAATCAAGTTCCCGTTTTAGACATGTCGTTGTCAATGTATTTTATTGAAGTAATAAATTTACGTTATATAGAAAGATAGAAACCAAAATACCCTATATGACAAAACTGCAATTTTCAGTGTGATATAATCTGAGAAAAAAAAGAATTACTCTAGTTGTTAGTAAATCTGAAAAGCGACATTGCCAGATGGTTTTAACTTTCAGACCACATGTGACGTGCATGACTTAGCACCTTTGTCTTTAGAGGATTCGCGTATATTACTATTTCTCCTCCTTCTGTGTCACACGTTCCACATCACCACGTGGAGATCTATCTACACGTGACACCCTGTATCCAATCGTTGAATCCACAAAATACATTTTTTTTTTTTGTAAATTACTTATTTTTTTGAGTGCAAACTTTCTTAATAATTTACTTATTTGACAACTTATCAATTAATCGTTTCTTAGCAAGCAAAAAAAAAAAACAAATACTATAACTCAACAAAAAAGTACATTACTTTATTACATTTCATGCTCATCTATGAATCCGAAAATATCAAACCTTCTTCTTCTACACAACTGTAATGGCAAATAAAGTATATTAATATGTATATATTTAAAAATATATAACATAAACTCAAAACACATCCAAAAAAGGAAACAACAATGTGAATCTTATACTGAAAATGGCAATGCTGACCAAATCTTGAAGAAGAAAAAAACGAGTCATTTTCTTCTGTAGGCAATGTGATCACTATGATGACCGTACGGCTTTGTTCTGTTTCACACATTCTGGAGCCGCCTTGAGGTCCTGGCATTTCCAAGCCGGGATCACGCCGTCCTCCTGCGGCTGAGCCACCACCGGTAACGTAGACGCGGAGGGAGTTCCGTTTTCTTGGTTTCTAGAATTACAAATGCTCAAAGGAAGCTTCTTTAGCTTCACTCGTCCTCTTCTTTTACCCAATGAGCTGTTTTCCTCCCCTGCTTTCTTCGAATCAGCTTCTTCATCCCTGTTTGATCTAGCTATCTCTAACCCTTCATACGAGCTGTCTGAATCCACGACTCCCGCAATGTCCTTCATAGAACCTGTTACTATAATACTACTACTCCCACCACCAGCTTCAACTACGTTCTTGTTCTTCTTATGCCTCTTGTATCTCTGACCATTTTCCTCGAATTCCGAGTAAGTTCTCAAGACTCTAGGATACGTATTGTCTATAGCTCGATGCAACCTACGCGCTAAATCATCTCCCTCGTCTCTTCTTAGCTGTTTTTGTCCCTTGGAATACAAAAGCTCGACGGGGACATGTTTCTTCTGCTTGTTCTTCTTAGGAGACCTCTCCTTGGAATCAGGGACAGCTTCTTTAGGGAAAGAATCAACCAATTCCAATGCCCTCTTAGCCGCAGCGATCGCCTTTGCGGAAACCAAAGCCTTCTCGTTCGCAATCGCCCTAGCAGCCTTGGCAGCTTTAACCGCTAAAGCAGCTGCGGATCTCGTCGAGGCAACGAGCTCTTCCGGTGACTGATCATTGTTGAAACGGGAAGCTAACAAATTGTCGAGATGGGTCTGGACATGAGTTGGAGCAGAGGAAGATCCGTTTGAGTTTGAAGTTGAGGAAGATGAAGCGAAATCAGAAGGAGAAGATCCATTGACGTTGTTGTTGTTGTTGTTGGGGTTTAGTTTTTTGAATCCAGCTAGTAATCTCTTACGAGGAGGGAGATGCGAATCTGAATCGAGCTGATTCATCATGTCACATGGATTCATCTCCATTTGTTAAAACCCAAATCTGAGAAAATTACAAGAATGAAAGTGTCTTAATTTCGGATCAGACATCGAATTATGGATTAGATCAGATCGATGAAGAGACAAAATCAGAGAGTTAATACATTTGCTGATTGCCTGATTGAGAGATTACAAAGATTAAGACAAAAACCAATTCTTTAGTTTCCTTAAAGATGTATACTTTAATCAAATAGTCCGATCTTTATCAAATATGAATACTCAAAACTCAATTCAAAATCATATAATTATAACAACAAAATTAAGCAGAAAAATTCTTGACATGAATGAGCTGATGATTACTTGATCATAAGGGGGTGTGATCGATGAATAACGAATTACGTTAGCATTGAAAAAGAACAAAACCATGAATCATAAATTAGAAAACAGAGTAAACAGAGAGAACAAAACAAGCAAATTCGATTATTTTTTTGTTACCTCGTGCGTTTTCTTGTCAGTTTTTGAATTGCCTCAGTTTTAAGTTATCTTTATCATAACCTCAGTTTCTTTGTGAATGAAAAGGTAGAAGAGACGGAGGAAGATGAGAGAGTTTAGGGAGAAAAAGAAAATTAGGGTTTGCAGAGAGAAAGGAGGAAGAGGAGGAGGAGGAGGATGAAGAAGACAAGAGAATTTTGTTCCATTTTTATATGTAAACCCTACAAAATAACAAAAATCAACTCTCTCTATTTTTTTTTTAATTATCACATAATTTTGTAATTTTTTGTTTTTGACATATGTGTCATGTGTGTGTGTTTTTATAATTACAGTTCCTATCTTCTTACACGACAACAACCTCAGAAAAAAAATTAAACTTAGCTGGTCATGCTTTCCGTTATTATTACATTTCCTCCGTCTAACTATAATAACGGCCGTCATTTATTTCCCTCTGTAATTTCTTCACGGAGTTAATTTTCATTTTTTTTGCCCTACAACTTTAATATTTAAAAATATGAGATAATGTGAACATACATCGCTATACGAAATGGAGTTACCATATCATTGACGTGGTTTAGAATTTATGGTGGATGGGTATCAAAGCAACGTGGTCGATCCAAGATCTTAGTTTGGCGAGAAAAAGTAGAAGAATCGACAAAAGACTAATTAATCTGATTAGATTAAATATTATGATCATTATAGAGTCCCTACTAGTGTGTTAAAATTTAATTTATGTTTGGCGGAGATAGATAGTCAACTTCACCATCCCACTTGTCGTGCCATTTCGTTCTCAAATATACCCCAAAATAAAATTAAAAGTGAAATCATTTTATACAAAGAAACTTTTCTAATTATTACATTGCAATTATCAGCAATCTCTGACCCAAAAAATATCATCAACACTGTGGATACAAATATGTAAGATGTGAAAACTCAAAACCCTTGAATATTTTTATCATATAGTATGATTTTTTTTTTAAAATTAACTTCTTCTTGTAATGATTTTTTAAAAAATAATTTAATATCATAAGATACGAATATGCGTATCCATTAATTAGTCTATTCTCGTGACTTTTCTTTATTGGGAGCAAAAAAATATGTGTTTGTGTGTAACGTGTGTTTGTATTTGTTAAAGAAAAGCTTCATATATGATATAAAACGCGGTCGTTTAAGTAACAAAAAAATCTATATACGAACGACGTCGTTTTTGGAAACCCTAACCCCCAATATCGTATTTTCCCTCCAGTTGCTGAACCTTTCCCGTTAAGGGCGAGTGAGAGAGGATGCGGTGCGAAAGGCGATGGCGATGCCTTCTTCTCAATTTCGTGTCTGATGGCGACAGCTAGCTTCGCGATCTCCAATAATTGAAACCCGCGTGAATTGCTTCTTGAAATTTTAGGGTTTTAGGGTTTTTTTTTTTGTTTCTCGGTGTTTTTCAGTCGGGGTAATTCGGGGGTGCGGGGATGAAGACGATTAAGCCTTTGCCCGAAGGTGTTCGTCACTCCATGCGTTCTGGAATTATCATGTTCGACATGTCGAGGGTCGTGGAAGAACTCGTTTTCAACAGTCTCGATGCTGGTGCGACCAAGGTTCGCAAAAAATCAAATCCCCCCTTTCTACTTCGATTTCTTCTTCTGGATTTCTTCTGATTGATCTCTCTATTTTTCAGGTTTCTATCTTCGTTGGTGTTGTTTCGTGCTCTGTGAAGGTTGTGGATGATGGTGAGTATAGCTTCACTATGATTACTTTTACCTAATGATTGATTGAGTCCTAATTTGGAAATTTTTACTGGTTTTATGGTTTTCAGGATCAGGCGTTTCCAGAGATGATTTGGTTTTGTTGGGAGAAATATATGGTAATTTTTGGCTATTTTTTATGTTTGATGCATTGATAAAGGCCACTTCGATTGAGAAACTTAGCTTAAGCAATATCTGCAGCTACTTCAAAGTTTCACGATTTGGAGACAGCTAATGAAGTTTTTGGATTCCGTGGAGAGGCGTTAGCTTCAATGTCAGATATCTCGTTACTGGAAATCAGGACAAAAGCTATTGGGAGGCCTAATGGTTATCGAAAGGTTATGAAGGTATATAAGAATGACTTTGATGCTACTCAATACTCCTACATGTAGTTCGTGTGGCGTTGGTTATGGTTTTAATTAAACTTTCCTAAAATGCTTTTCAGGGATCCAAGTGTCTACATCTAGGAATTGATGATGATAGAAAAGTCTCTGGCACGACTGGTAATGTGTCTTTTGACATTATTGCTTTATCTGTTATGCTTATTCCAATTGTGAAAGTGAAGCCTTTAGTACAACTTTCAGAAACTTTTGGCTTACATTGGCATGGTCATGATTAAAATCTGATCTTGACCTGGTTGATGCAGTAACGGTCCGAGATCTATTTTACAATCAGCCAGTGAGACGAAAATATATGCAATCCAGGTTAATTTCTTAGACACTTACCTGTTTAGAGTAAGACATCTGGGTTTTAATCTTACTTTCGCCTTGTCTGAAGTTTTCTGAAATGTGACCATGATTTTTGTTTTTGTTTTTTGCAATTGAAGCCCCAAGAAAGTTTTGGAATCTATCAAAAAGTGTGTGTTCCGGATTGCCCTTGTGCACTCGAATGTTTCCTTTAGTGTTCTTGATATTGAAAGGTGGGTTCCTACCTTCATTTTAAACATCCTTACGAAATTAGCCCTTCATAATTCATATTGGCGCAAAGCCGTAGATGTTCTGATTGTTTCCTCTTTACAGTGATGAAGAGCTTTTCCAAACTAATCCTTCTTCTCCAGCATTTTCACTATTGATGAGAGATGCAGGGACAGAGGCTTCAAACTCGCTTTGTAAAGTAAACGTTACAAATGGCATGCTGAATGTCTCTGGGTATGTATCTGGTCCTGGAGATAGTTTCAAGGTAAGTTACTTTCTCCACAAATGGGCACCAAATTATCACCATTGTTTGTCAGATTGTTAACTTTGAGCCTTAATTTCTGTGTATATTGTGTTATTTTCCTTGCAGGCCTTGCAGTATATATGTATCCATTTTTCTGCAGCTTATAATGTGTAGATTATGTATACATCAACTATCTTCTGCTATCTAGATTAGGTAGTTTTTCTATATCGTTGTATGGCCTTCACAGGAACAGATATCAATTCAAGATTCATAAGCAAAGGTCCCATACATAAGCTGCTGAACAACTTGGCTGCTAGTTTTGAGTGTACGGATGACTGGAAGCCTACAGATGGGTTACAAACAGGAAGACGTAATCGCCTTCAATCGAATCCTGGTTACATTTTGTGCATAACATGTCCACGTCATCTTTATGAATTCTCGTTTGAACCATCAAAGACGCACGTTGAGTTCAAGGTAAGTAATTTCTCTTGTGATTTAAATTTTGTCGTATATTTTAATTTTTTTAATGATTTCCAATATCTCTATCTGTGGCAGAATTGGGAACCTATACTTGCCTACATAGAAAGAATCATTCTAGCCAACTGGAAGAAAGATACAAGTGTTGGTACGCACACTTTTTTCAAGCTCTGATAATATCACTAATATTTCTTGGTGTTTCAATGTTTCCGTACGTTTTACCCTCAGAAGTTTGTGATGGGGGTGCTGATCTACTAGCAAAAGGTGATACACTAGACCTTAGACTTCAAGAAGGTACAGAAGTTTTCATACTATCACCTTCCTAAAACATCAGTGCTTCTTTATTAGAACGAGGAATTATCTATTGTTCGTCCCTTTTAAATATTCCCAGAAAGTCTCTATCAATGTCTTATTTTCTGGATGCAGATTGGCCTGAAGCTATGGAACCTACAAAAAAGAAGCTCAAGAGAAGCAATGACCAGGCACCTTGTAGTTTTCTGTTGTCCCCAGCTGCTGAAGTGAAAATAAATGGTGATTATATGTCTGAAGGAAAGGGTGAATGGTCTGTACAATGTGAATTTGACATGAATATTGAGAATCTCAAAGAGCAAGACACTGTGGCTAAATTTGACTGTCAGACTGATTCTCTTCCACAGTCATGTGACATAGACTTTCCACAAGTTACTGACCTCCTGGAAACAAGCTTCGTTGCTGGTGTTACATGCAGTAAACAGTCTCTAAAAAGATGTCAGAGTAGCACAACTCGCAATATCGACAAGGATCTTAGGAAAGATTCAGACGAATTATATTTTCAGTTTGGAGGATACAAAGATGAATTAAGTGTCAGCAATTTCACTGGAATGCATCTCTTGCGTGGTTGCTCCTCAAGAGGGAGCCTAACCCTTAAGGAGCCCATACGAACTCATGATGAAAGGTCTGGATCTGTCATGCCTCTGATACTTAATAACGACCGAAGTAATTCGCTGATTGGTGTCCTAGAGACCAGAGAGGGTGGTTCTCAAAGTGATATATTTTCTGATACTCTTGAATTTCATGGAATGACTAAGACCCTTGATTGTTCCCTAGGGAGTTCATGGCAGGATACTGATTGGTTTACTCCACAACGTACCTCATATAGTAGAAGTGTTGAAGAAGATTTTAACATTGCCCCCATCGACACTGCAGAATTTTGTTCTTACGAAGAGGAAAATTTCTGGAAAAAGTACCTTTCCTCTGTCAATGTGGGGAACTCTGGTGCTGAGAGTTTCTGTTTGAGTTCTGAGTTGTCTCCAATGTTCTCTACACCTCCTTCTGCGACCAAGTGGAAGTCAGATTATGAGAAAGGTTGTCAAATTCTTGAAGGGAGTTTCAGACTGGAAAGGATGCCTGACCCTGAATATATGTTCACTGCAGCTACTAACATGAGATTTGATCATGAGATCATACCGCAAATGGATTGTCGAGAAACCAACATAGATTCTTTCACAGATATTCCGAATTTTACTCAGTCAGATGAAAAAGTTTGCAAGTCATTGTGGGGGCATGCAGATAATGTGGGTATTGAACAATTTAGTATCAGAAAGGACAAGTTCAGTTATAGGGATTTTAGACAGAATAATGACGGTAAACAAAGGTCAAGAAGAAGCCGCTCTGCTCCTCCATTTCATCAGGATAAAAAGAAATTTATCAGCTTAAATTGTAGATCAGACACAAAATCAAAGAACTCTGATCCATCAGGTACATACTATTGGTCTTTGGTCAGATGTGGATATTATGTTTCTGCTCTGGTTTTAGTTTCCGGAATGTCGTACAAAAGATATTAATGAGGTATATCTTTCTGCAGAACCTGATGATTTGGAGTGTTTGACACAACCTTGTAATACGTCTTATATGCATCCGAAGCCGAGCATCGTTGATGATGTGTCGTATGATCACAAACAGGAAACAGAAAAAAGATTAATTTCTGCCTCAGACTTGAAAGCATCTGCTGATTGCAGGACTGTGCACTCAGAGACCCAAAAGGATGATGGAGACAAAGGTAAATATTAATCTTGAATTAGCAGTATGTCTCTTTCGTAGATGAATCCTCTGGAAGACACTGCTACATAATGGTCGAGAATATAAATTGTCAATCAAACATGCTCCTTAAAAAGTTTGGTATATGGGAGTATTTACTGTGTTATTATTTCGCAGACTTTTGCTCAAAGGAATATGTAGTTCCGGATAAATCTACAACAAAATGGCGCCATAACTGTTCGGTCTCTCAGGTTACACAAATTGATTGGGTTTGTTTTTACCGGACTGAGTGACTTTCTGTTCCATGAAAGACAATGCATAACCTTTTCCATTGTTGTGCAGGTTGCCAAGGAATCACATGAGCTTCACGATCAAGATAGGGTGCTTGATATATGTTCAGGACTTTTGCACCTACGATCCGATGAATCATTGGTTCCTGAATCTATAAACAGGCACTCTCTTCAAGATGCCAAGGTTCTACAACAGGTTGACAAAAAATATATCCCAATTATTGCTTGTGGAACAGTTGCCATCGTTGATCAGGTTCCTCCTTTATCTTAAATTCTTGATACTTTGTCTGAATATGGTGGAGGATTATGTTCAAACTAGGACAACATAAGCTGTGGAAACTATTGCTCTCAATAAATGTCTTGCTATCTTCGGGTGTCATTTTTTACAGCATGCTGCCGATGAAAGAATTCGTTTGGAAGAGCTGCATAAAAAGGTAAGAGCATCTTGGTACTTCAAGCTCATGGAACTACTTTTCTAATGTTTCCTAGTTTCGATAATATTGTGCTTCTGTCAACTGACAATTGCAATTACTAGGTCTTGGCTGGGAAAGCAAGGTCGGTCACCTACTTGAGTGCAGACCAAGAGTTGGTACGTTTGAACAGAATATTTGATAGCATAGTCATCAGAATTTTCTACTCTGCCTTGGTTTATTGATGATGCATCATTAATCTTTTATTTTGACATAAAAGGTACTGCCAGAAATGGGCTATCAGTTACTCCAGAGTTATTCAGAGCAGATACGAAACTGGGGTTGGATCTGCAACATCAATGTAGAAGGGTCAACGTCCTTTAAGAAGTAAATTTTCTCTTGCTGTCTCATATGCAGTTGTGTGTTTTAGATTGCACACCATTATTCTCTAGATGGTGATTATTGTTTTCCTTTTCTACAGGAACATGAGCATCATCCAACAGAAACCAACCCCAATCACACTTAATGCGGTTAGGCACATAGTCTAGCTCTTTCATTTCGCTTACTGCTTTGCCAGTTAAAAGCGATTCTATTCTCTGTGGGATTCTGTATGGGTTACTTGAATGATCACTATGATTACACCACTTGTAGGTCCCATGCATTCTGGGTGTAAATCTATCAGATGTTGATCTGTTGGAGTTTCTTCAGCAGGTATGCTCAGAATCGTGTATACGCACATAGCTTATCTTTTATTTTTCTTTCTTTAAGATTCTTACTCAACTTTTGCCAAACCAGCTTGCTGATACTGACGGATCATCAACAGTTCCTCCATCTGTTCTTCGAGTCCTCAACTCCAAAGCATGTAGAGGTACATTCCTGATCTCTCCATTATTTTTTTGTATGTTCAAGGATAATATGGTGACCACCATTCATTACTTGGTTTCTCCGCTAATTATGTGTGTGTGTGTTTTTTTTTTCTCTCAAAAAGGTGCAATTATGTTCGGAGATTCTCTGTTACCCTCAGAATGCTCTTTAATCATGGAAGGACTGAAGCAGACCTCGCTTTGTTTCCAGGTAAGTAAGAAAACATCAAATCTTACCAAATGGATTCATTTTAATCAAATTAACCCATTAAGTCTGTGTGCAGTGTGCTCATGGACGACCAACGACAGTTCCCTTAGTCAATCTGAAGGCATTGCACAAACAGATAGCAAAGCTCGGTTCCAGACAACTGTGGCACGGGTTCCAACGCAGAGAAGTGACGCTTGATCGTGCTAAGTCACGCTTAGACAAAGCTAAAAGCTAAAAGCTAAAAAAAAGTTGCAACGTTATCTCAGTCTTTAGTGCCATTGTCTCAGTAAATAACTACTTCCTCAGTTTGCTAATTCACTCGTATAAAGTTACTATTAACGTTTTTCGTTGGATGCATAGTCGTATAGGTTGATACTACACTAGACTAGAGAGTTTGCAAGCTGATATAACTCACTCATTGTATTCTTTCCATTATATTAATATACAAAAGAAAAGTTTATAACTGACAAACGATCCATGGTCTAAAAGTTCACCAGTCACGAGTTTTTTTTTTCTAAGTCGAATTCTCACATTACAGAACACATTGTGTGATCATCTTTCAAGCAAAACTGCCAGCAGCAGCCAAAAAACCTACAAATTCTGTGATCACAACTTTTAGTGCTGGTCTTGTCGTGGATCATGGCCAGTGGATGTATGCTTAACCAGATACAACATCTTCTTCAGCTATGGTTCTACTTTGGTCAGTGACGATAACAGCACACAACGCTTTCCAAATGGGGACCAACATCTTCAATGGGGGTCGCAGTTCCTGTACAAAGAGGAATCCAAACTCAGAATTGATGGCTAAACGTAATATTCTCAGATTGATTGTTTATCAAAGTTTTCAGCAAAATGTTATCTCTCACAATGTAATGAAACAAACTGGTGGCATTACCTTAAACACCAATGTAAGTTGTTCTTCGCCACGCAGAAATAAGGAGAGACTCCAGTAACATGTAACGGGGGTGACACATTCAACCAGCACAGGCTTCAAAATCTTGCCAATAGGGATAAACCTGGAGACAGTTTTTCCACTGCAAAGCAAAAACATGTGCAATAGATGACTGGTGTTTGTGTAGATAAGAATAGGTCATGAGTTACAACCATTAATATGGAGTAGTTTAAAGCGTTAATTCATCATGGAGTGCAAACAATATATAGGGTACCTTAAATATTGAGTATCAAGCTGGATCCCAAAGGTTGGCATGATTATAACAGATTCTGAACAAGTCAAAGAAAAGATAGCATTATTCAGAGACATGAAACTGGTGTCATTCGGTAAGCCTGTAAAGAGTGAACAATCATGAACCAGGATCTCACCTTTCTTGACAAACTTCCGACTTTGTAGCATAACTAAGAAACCACTTAAGAGGCAGAACCAAGAAAGACTTCTAACTGGATTGTCCTGTTTTATTTGAATTTTTTCTTTCAGATACTTGCGTGAAGAAACAACAGATGGAACATGAATAAAACAACCTTGTGAAGTAACACAAATTAAGCATTGTGCTTTACGCAAAACTTTTCATCTATTAACATATTGCTCAACAAGAATGAAAATATCTAACTATAGTCCATAAATTAACATCCCCTAAAAGTATCATTACCTTTCCAAGCATAAAATACATAGAACTCGCCAAAAGCACAAGGAAGAAACCAATCCCCCTACGACTAGCATAACCAGTTGATCTGCTTCCCTTGATGATCACATGGTGAATGTCAATGGCTTCTTTAGTTGGCTTACTTCCACTTTCGTGTACGTAAATGTACCTCTTACTCGAAAGAGACAATCTCACCATTCGAGCTTCTAAAAAACCCAAGCAACAATTTTCAGAATTTCGAGTCTTAGTCAAATCGCACAGCAACAAAAATATCTCTGCGGCTTTTCGTCGAACAACATGCGTGCACTACAGCCCCCCGTTGAATCACCACAAAATTCTCGCCAACTATATCCCCACACAATTTCCTCGCAACCCAAATCAAAAAAAAATCTCCGACCAACGGAATCCGCAAATTTTTCAAATGGATCAAATCAGAAACCCAGATTTTCTTACCGGTGAAGAGTAAGAAGAAGATATATATACTGTGGTCGTGGAGACAACAAAAGGACAAAAGAAAGTGAAAAAATATTCAGACTGTATGTCGTTTTCATTAAAAGTCTCCTAAAACTCTAAACGTTCTGTCGTTTTAATATAATTCACATTAACAGCTTGCCGTTTGTTATTAATCTCGACACTATATAAAACCTAATTTAGGTTGTTTAAGGAAAGGTCAAATCTTAATTACACACATTGGTCTTGTTCTCTCTCTCTCTCTCCCAGTTCTTGTCGATTCGCCGTCGATCGGAATCTACCTTCAGGTTCACGCGGGGATTTAAAAAACCCTAATTTAAAGTTTGAAGCTTTCGGATTGAATCATGCGATGCAAGAGATGCAATGGAAGCAACCTTGAACGCGAAGAAGGCACAGGGAATTCGTATTGCGGTGGATGTGGGACATTACATGAGTACGATAATTATGAGGCTCAACTTGGTGGTATTAACGGACCTCAAGGTACATATATACGAGTAGGCACCATTGGTGTAGGCTCTGTTCTTGCTTATAAGGATAAGAAGATCTATGAAGCCAACAAATTGATTGAGGTAATCACAGAGAGATTGAATCTTGGGAACAATGCTGAAACGGTTAAGAGTATGATTAGTAAAATCACTGATGGTGAATTTGGACAAGGTGAGTGGTTTCCGATTTTGATTGGGGCGTGTTGTTACGCTGTGTTGAGGAAAGAAGGGAAAGGTGTTTTGCCTATGGAGGAGATTGCTAATGAAGTTGGTTGTGAGTTGCATCAGTTAGGGAGTGTGATTAAGCGTGTTGTGGATCATTTGGAGTTGGAGTTGCGTGAGTTTGATCTTGTGGGTTTGTTTATGAACACGGTGAATAACTCATCGAGGTTGAGTGATGTTGATAGGGAGAAGAAGGAGAGGATAACAAAGCAAGGAGCTTTTCTGATGAATTGTGCACTCAAGTGGTTTTTGTCTACTGGGAGGAAACCAATGCCTTTAGTTGTGGCTGTTTTGAGCCTTGTTGTTCAGGTTAATGGTGTTAAGGTAAAGATTGATGATTTTGCTAAAGATGCTCGGGTTTCGTTGTGTACCTGTAAATTGCGGTATAGAGAGTTATTGGTGAGGCTTGTGAAGGTTGCTGAAGAAATGTGTTTGCCTTGGGCGAAAGATGTTACTGTGAAGAATGTTGTGAAACATTCAGGGACTTTGATTGGTTTATTGGAAGCCAAGTCCATGAGAAAGAGAAAACTAGGGACAGGGGATGAGTTAGTTAGAACTGATGGGTTTTGTTTAGAAGATATAGTTAAGGACTGCCTAAGCAAAAAACCTATGTACGGTGATGATGATGCTGATGATGATGGTCACCAACATGCTATGTCTCGGTATTTTGATGTAGGAGGTGAACATCAGCTAAGTTTATGTAATAACAATGATGATATATCAGTGAAACAGTTGCCTACTATGTCTCGGTGTTCTAGTGCAGGAGATGAAAGTCAGCTAAGTTTATGTAACAGTGATGATAATATGTCGGTGAAAAAGTTGTCTACGATGTATAAGGAATATGTGGATGGAGCTTGGGGTGGGATTCTTGGGAAAATAAGTCAGGGAAACAATAATAGTATGTTGCAAAAGAAATCGTTTTTTCAGATGGTTTCGTGTGAAGATTGGTGGAAAGGGAAATCGAAACTGAGTCAAAGGCTTCTGCTCAAGGAAGTGTTGGAGAAAGATGTTGGGCTTGATGCTTTCCCTCCTTCTTACATAAAAGGTTGTGTTGCAGTCGAAAGACGAAAAGAAAAGATTGAGGCGGCTAAGTTACGGATTCATGCGATACAGCATCCTTCTGATATAGTTAGTGAAGGTGCATTGTCTTTGGAGCTTGAACATAGCAAGAAGAAAAGGAAGAGAGGAAATGAAATTGATTGGGAGGATTTGATTATCCAGACTCTAGTCTTACACAATGTGAATGAGGAAGAAATCGAGAAGGGTCACTACAGAACTTTGCTAGAATTGCACGTTTTCAACTCTTGAGAGGTTTGAATAGAATTTGTAAGCACTGAATCAGTTTTTCAATTTTTTAAAGTATAACTAAAGGATATTTGGAATGTTTCTGAATGCAGAAATTATCAAAGCAAGCATCACAAGACGTTTCCACATTCCATGTAAATGTTTCTCTGAAGATGATTAATAAACTACTTGTTTCTTAATAAGCCCTGAGACACCCATTATAAAAAACAAAAGTCTAAAACTGCTTATGACTGACTACGAAATCCATATCATTGATCTCTCTGATAATTAGAAGTTTCCTCAGCTTGTATGAATCAGCCTGACATGCCATAGTCTTCAACATGATCATAAAGATTGTAGCTTTCAGACAGTCCCATCTTTCCCACAAGATGCTCATCCCCTGCAAACACACAAATCACAAGAAATCATCTGATTTTGGTAACATAAGTTTCTTGACCATTTCTATAAAGCCAATATCTGTTTGTTACTTACTTGGATTTGATAGAACTCCTAACAAGTGAAGGTCTGAGCTCATCTCAGGGCTCTGAAAGCAAAGATCTTCAGGCCTAGGAGCTGTTGTTGTTGCTGTCCCTAAGCCATTATTGTTGTTATTGCCATCAGGAAGACCAAGAAGACTCTCAGGTCTTCTCTTCTCATTCAGTGCCTCAACTTCAGTCTCTACCTCAGACTCATTATTGTTGTTACCAGAAGAACCACCACCACCACCATGCTGCTTCCTCTTGGAACGAGCACGTCGGTTCTGAAACCAGTTGTAGACATTTTGCTCAGCAATCTGGCCGTGTTGGCTCAGCTCTTCGGTTATGTCTTTGATCTTCTGCTTGCTCGGTGTACCCGTGCCTTGATCGAATATACGCTCAAGAATCTGAAGCTGAACGGGCGTAGGAGTCCACCTCTGTCTAGCAGTCATCTTGTGACCTATAGATGACATCATTGGGTCTGCATATAAACCTCCCAATCTCCCTCCTGTTAACAACAACCAACAGACAAAATGAAGCAGAGTTGTTGAAATTAAACTAAATAAAAATTGAAACTTTATATCTCAGAAGCAAAACCATCAAGCAGAAACATGTTTTTTTTGGAGGGAAGTTCTAAAATCGATTCTTGAATTCCCCAAGAACCATAATTTTCCTTACTCATAACTCAAAATTCCACAAAAGGTATGGTTTTTGAATCAGATTTAACCCAAGAAATGGTAAAAAGGCAGAGAATTTTCAATTACATAGTCACCAAAGTGAAGAAGAGTCACTTAAATCAACAAAACCACACAAAAGTTTTTTAAAAAATTTACAAAACGAACCCTTTTTTGTTAAGTGAACAGAGAGAAGAAACTTAAATGGAAGAAGAAGAGGAAGAAGAAGAGAGACCTGCAAGATCTTGTTGAGCAGTGAGGGTTTTGTGCATCTCAACAAGACGCTCACAAATAGTGCCGTAAATAGCAATCTGTTTCCTGAGAGTCTCATACTGCTCATCGGTCATCACCTTCACGTACATTCCTCCTCCACCGGCGACGGAGCCACCGCCATTCACATCGATCCCTTGAAGATTAGAAGAGTGATGATTATTGGGTTGTGGCTGATGATCCCATTCCATCATCTCTTTTGTCAGAATTTTGCTCAGAAGATTTCTCTTTATCTTTTTTTTTTTTGGGTTCTTTTCTCTCTTTTTCTCTGTGTGAATGAAGAAACAGAGCAAAGTCAGTGCTTTTTCGGGAGTAGAAGGAAAGGTAAAGGCAGAAAAGGACAAAAAAAGCTTAATTAATATTATTTTTTTGTTCTCATTTTAAAATCATACTATACTATAGTTTTACTATAGTATTATTACAAAGAATTATAATAACAAACGGTAATGATTCAATATTTGGCAATCATAGGGTGATTTTAAGGAAACTATTTAACCAACGGTTATTTAGTTTCTATTTTCTAATTTTGACCGTTTAAAAAATTAAACGTTTATTGCAATAAGTAATTAAATAGGTTAAACGGTAACTTCCATAACTGGATATTTAAGCTATCTTATTTGATTTTTCTGGTTGGAGGTAGCCGTTGCCTTTGGGATGCAAGAATTGATGATATAAATATATTCACAGCTATGCAATATAAATGAGGTACAAATTGTTTTATAGTCTTTATAGTGGTTGGTTTAATTCGTAATTTTCAAGAAACTGTAAGTATGATTTTTATAGTTTAAATTTCTGAATGTTTGTTTTTTATAATTAAATTAAACTTAGAATATAGATGTAGTAATGAATACTACTATACATTAATTTGGTTTTTCACGTTCCAAAACTGTTAATTTGGATTATGAAATGACAATACTAATACAATACCTTTGTAAAGATAGATTATGTTTTTTATTATCAGGTGAAATATTTATTCAATCGAAAATTTGCCCTAATCCCAATATACATATGTCTGTGACTTATAAATTTATGGTTTTCTAATTGGTTTATGAAAAGCTTGCCTTTCAGTTTTTTGCTTTTCAAGTTCCAATTCGTGTTATTATTTTTTTGGTCAACAGTCAAATTGGTATTACAACTTTTTAAATATGCGATAAAGAGCACTTGTGCCAAGATAAAATAACACTTTTAATCTCCTCTTTTCCCTGACCGAATTAACTGACATTCCGTTGATTGATAAATTGAGGTTGCGATCTAACTTTCTGACACATTCCACATTATATTTTTTCCCAATCCCATTATTCTATAGAGATTATAGTTTCACCGTCTTTTGCAATCCCTATCATCTTATAAATCACAATTAAGGAAAAAATAAAAATGAAAAAACCATGATAGAAATAAAAATAAAAATTTGATGGGCCAATCAGGACTTATAAGTTAAGTAGCGGCGACCAGCAAAAAAAAAAAAAAAAAAGTTAGGGAGCCATAGTTCCCACGTGTCGTTTGAACAGTATAATTTTTAGGTGCGTCGGTGTCCGCCGCCCATGTTCCACGGGCACTTAGATTTTAATATGCTCTAATCTGACTCATTAATTGCAAACCATTTAACCGAAAAAAAAAAACCTATGAAATTGATACCTATTGAATAAACCAGGCGAAACATTGAAATGTGACCATGGTCGACCAAAACATGAAAATAAAGAATATATAATACGTGGTCATGACTCATGCCGTATTGTTGTCTGAGGCGTAGTGATTGTCGGGACGTGTGATTAACTCTTAAACTTACATACTGTAACCTTTTCACGTTACGAACAAATTATTAACCTTTGTCAACCAAAAGATGGAAACTACTTGTTTGATACTGTTATATACCAATGTACCAATGCCTTGCGTAAAAATACGATGAACCAACTTTGGAAGATTGATAGTTGTTTGATCATAAATCGTTTTTCCCCCTATCATTATGATTTATATATATAGCCAGAAAACTTTATAGTAAAAATCCCTATTATATTCTGAATTCTACTGCTATCGTTTACTAATATACAGGTTTAGTAGTGGTTTAAATAAATGACGACACTGACAGCAATAGACCAGTACAACCTCGTTTATCTTGTTATCATGTTTTACGTTGGACCATTTGTTTATCTAATTATTATGATCATCGTTTTTTCCGGACAGTATACTTTTGTTTACTTAGGATTTTAATTGTCAACATAATGGAAGAAAATAATGCGGTTTGCATGTGCGACCCTAAGTCAAGTAACGAGACCAAACAGTGTTATAAATGCCCAAAAGTCCATATTCAAACAAATCTAGATATATTTCATTTTTTGTCATTAAATGAATGTAACAAGATCAATCAATCTTCGCTAAACTAAACGTTTTTATTTTCAGAAAACAAAACTCTTGAACTATATAATAAGTACAGAAAAATGAAAAATTATTTTGATAAGATACGTCTTTATATGTAAGCTTTTAAATTAAATTAATAAATGTGATACTGACTCACAATGTATAATTAAGAAAGTTCACATCCATCTAGGAGTAGAAGATTCAAGCAGCCGGAAAATATAGAGACCACACAAATGGAGATATCCGATCCAGAACAATACTATTTACATAAAGTTTATGAATCGACCAAATGATAGGGTCGGGAATTTTTAAAATATAATAGAAGAAAAAAAGTTTCATATAAATTTGTCCATATATAGAGATGTCTATATATTCTTTAATTACATGGCTGACTTAGTGATGATGAGGCCAGATTAGATTATATATAAACCCATTGGATTCTCTTTGGCCAAGCTTCTTTGGATTCTTCCTTTAGATTGGAGAGTTTGGTGTACCTATAGCTTCTCTCTAGAAATCTATTTCTACCTATATTTTATGCTTACTTATCTATCATGATGTCTTTTGTATTTATTCTACACTCCGATTCTTGGTAATGTATGCGGATGCTCTTAGTTCCGGAACAAAACAAAACCTTAATGATATCGCTTTTACTGAAGATACAAAATTTTTTACAAACCCTTACAAAAAAAGTTAAGCCTTATGAAAAGTAATTAATAAATGGAATATATATATGCGCCAGTAATATTTTCTATTACAGCTGAACATTTCACAGATTGTTTAGGTTAAGCCATATCCTATTTCTTACCTTTCTCTTTTACCATGTACATATGGCTACTCATTATAACACGGAGATAGTGAATAAAATAAGGGACTTCAGTAGGATTATGAATATGTTTGAACAAAAAAACCTTGAACTCAAAGTGAAGACATCTTCCTCTTTTAATTTTTTTTTTTTGTTATGTCAGTTGTCAACGTGGACGTGACCTTCCTTCCTCGTTAATTATTGCAATTACTTGTCATAGGACCGTTGGTGATTACTTAGCATGTATAGTTTATTGGGTACTTAAAATAATTCATTCAAGCCCATATATCTATCTCCTCACAGGCCCAGCCCATCTGTTTAACGGTAGGATCAATTGTTGTAGAGAGGATTAGGGATGTGTTTTTACTTTTTTATAGGTAAAACATGCAGAGCGACGATATTTTGCAATTTCTTCTGCCTTTTAAGTTTTAACAATTACCCTAAGACAGTATTAAGAATTTTATCTTTCGAGTTTTTTTTTTTAATTATTATTTCACGATCTGTCACGATCTTTTACCCTTCGGAATCATTGGTTTAACTAGATAAATATATAATACTTTTTGTTCTGTTTCTTAGTCACTAGACGTTACAATCTATTGTTTATAATCAAAATATATCGGACTTCACACACTAAAAACAGTTCTTTGATGAAGTTTTCACGTTTTTGGTGTCTTGATTCTTTTTAATGTCATTACAGAAACCGTTTCTCTAGTATTTTATCAAAATCATGCCAGTATCTTAGTCATGATCATCATGTGATTCATGTCCCATGGGACAACAATCTTCTAGCTATATTATGCAACTCCGGTAGAAGAAAATAAAATAAAAATCTCCACAAAGTTAAAGAGAGCGTATCCGATGAAATTAATTATGAAATTATTCAGGGTGAGTTCAACTTTTTTTAATTTTTTTTTTTTTTTTTTTTTTGTTGCTTTGGCAACCCATTCCCACTCTATTACGCTAAGAATCGCAATAGAATATGATAAATCAAAGACAACAATAATATATACTAGAATTTTATTTTAATCAAAGACAATAAAAAGTTTTTTTTCATAAAAAAGTTATATTTTAATTTATGATTTTAATATTTTATACTCCATATATCCAAAAAGTCGGTGGTCAGAGATGTCGAAGAAAAAGGCAGCGCGATCTCTGACCGTCCATCTACATAACATCGGACGTCTCTCGTAACAAAAAAGGTCAGATCAAACAACTTCAGCTAGAGGGGACCCATATTAGAGATTATACCTGCCACGTGTACGTTTTGACATGTCTCTTAAGAGGACCCCACCTTTCTTTGTAGCTCTACTATGATTTAATTAATGTTACAAATAAATAAGTATATTGATTTGAATGGTAAAACAAAAAAAAGGGAATTTTTTTTATTAAAAGAGGGGTTATTGATTTGGGTTTGAATAGAATTTAAATTTTTTTAGAATCTGATGTTATTAATGTTATTAGATGAAGATTAAGTAAAGATGTTACAAAAAAATACTAAAATAATTAAAAACAGAAAACAACAATAAAATAAAATGGTACAACTAAAACTATGAATAATATTTTTGATAACACTTTTAATATGGGTTTTATGATTGGTAAGTCTTAAAATATTGTGTAAAAACCATATGCCATGAAAGATCTAAGGAAATCAAAAGTAAAAAAACCAGACAATACTGAATTAGTTTTGGACATAAAGATAACTTTTTATACAATTTTATCAGATGGTGATATTCATTTTTCTTTGATCATATATATTTGGGCTATAGTATATTGATCTTTCACTCTACTCTAAGAGGTACACACACACATAAAAGCTAGACGTCTTGTGTTGGTTGGATGAGTTAATAAGGACAATTATCCCAAACGTACTGTATGTCTCTATAGGCATGGATTAAAGTTGATGTCATGATGTGGTAGTAATTACATTTTCCGACTAGAGAGAACAACAATTATAAATCGTTTTAGCAAGTTTTGTTATTATAACTTATATAATTATTTTGTCACGAATACTATGCCATCTATTAATTATATTAAGCTTGAAAAAATTCACAGTTGAGCGATATAATGTGTATTTTGTTTGAAATAATTAGTTTTTTTTTTTCTTTTCTTTTCTTTTGTTGTAGTTATGTTTGGTTGGTCGAATTTGCTAGAAATAGTTAGAAATTACAACCCAGAGATACTTAGGAATATTTGGACTTCAAAATGTATGATATGTTGCCATATATGTGTATGATTAAATATATATTTTTTTTTTTTTTGCGTGGGTCGCCCCGTTTATAAAAGAAAACCGCAAATCAATGGAACCGTTACTTCTCTCATCAACACTCTCATCAGTTCTTTGTTTTTCTCTCTCTCTCTCTCGAGGAATTTGAAACAGCGGTTGTTTGTTTCGAGTTTGATCTTTTGTCTATTATTACGATTAACCCATTATTACGATTCTTCACTTGGCCGTTCGATAAAAGATGTTCGTGAAGAAGTTGGTCGAAATAGCAGCGAAGAAGGTACAATTACAAATCCCCTTCTTTCTAATCCTCCTCTTTGAACTGTTCATCTTCTTCGTGCGATTGGGTTTCTGAGAGAGGTTCAAAAAACTGTGAG
>NC_025696.1:2303521-2392194 GCF_000633955.1 Camelina sativa | reverse complement strand
TTTTTTTTTTTTTTTTGTTCATATAATATCAAATTTACGAAATCGTGAAGTTTACTTAAATCGATGTTAGATCCATCTTAGAATAATATTTGATTAATCACAGAATTAATGTTAATTAAGAGTGTATGTGATTGTTTTTTTTTTTGTCGGATTTATAACAAAAGATCTTATTACTTGTGAATGTGACTCTTTCTTGACTCTGTGTCGGTTCCTGGTTTGCCCAGTTGTTTAATCCATTCTGAACGAAAATTAAAAAACAAAATTTATGACGTAAGACGGTATTTTGTTGCCACGCATGTTTCGTGTCCCCAAATTTTGAAAAGTCGCATTAAAAATGCGTATCTAAATTTTGACTTTTGTACTTATCCATACTTCAATAAGTTACTCAAATCGTTTGGTTTCGTGTTGGTCAATCGAACCGGCCGGTTTAGCAAGAAAGATTTAAGACAAAACAGTCTTACCATTTTCCCTCCGTTGTTGTTGTATTATCATAGCCTGGAGGAAGTTCATCGGAAGGACTGAGAGCTAATGACGTTGAGCCACGTGTTGCTCTACATTATGGACTCCCTTCTGGATCTCACTTGTTTGCTTATGATCCAATTCAGAAGACCCTCGCTGTTTCCACCAAGTAAGCAAAATCAATTTTCAAAAGTTGTTTCTTGTATATTTCATCATATTAACTACTCTTGGTTCTTGATTCTCAGGGATGGTAGAATCAAACTGTTTGGGAAAGATCAAACTCAGGCTTTACTAGTTTCTGAGGAAGCATCTACAAGCAGGTTTCTTGAGGTGTTCCCTTCAGTATCTCTTTCTTCTCTCTTTATCCTGTTTCTTTATTACTAATTCACTTAGCCGTGACAACAGTTTCTTCCTCTTTTGTTTTGAATTTGTTCAGTTTGTTCAGAACCAAGGAATCCTTCTCAATGTGAATGCTAAGAACCAGATTGAGGTCAGACATTTCTTGATTCATTTAAGAAGTAGTAGCATTTGAGCGTTGGTCTAAAAGCTAAGTTCGCGCAGGTTTGGGACTTAGACAAGAAGCTTCTGTCTCATGTTCATGTATTCAATGGAGAAATCACTTCTTTCCGGGTTATGCAACACACACCTTATTTGTATGCTTCTAATTCTTCTGTTGGTTTAAACTTTACATAGTTTCTTGTGTTGATGACACTAAAAACAAGTGTGAATTTGGATTGGTAGCTATGTTGGAGATTCTTCTGGTAATGTATCGGTGTTGAAGATTGAACTTGATTCTAATCAAGTGATACAAATGGAGTACACTATACCTTATTTAGCATCTAATGGTAATTTGCCAAAATACCAAAAATAGCTTCTTTAGTTTACTTTTCACATGGATCTAATTGTCTTTCTTGAAATGTCTTGTTGTTGGTGTAGGCTCTCCTGTTGAAGATTCTGAGGATACTTCAGTTGTGAGCATTCTACCACAGCCAACAGCTGAAAGCAAGAGGTAACAAATCAACAAATCTTTTGTGGTGAAAAGCCTATGAGTCATTCACACTTTAGCTCCATTGCAGGATTCTACTTGTATTTAGTAGCGGGTTTATAGCACTATGGGACATCAGAGAAAGCAAACCGGTTTTGAAAACAGGAGGTCACGGGATGGTAAAGCAGGACACTAAGAAAGCTACTTGTGCTTGTTGGGTTTGTCCTTCAGGAAGCAGAGTTTGTGTTGGATATAATAACGGAGATATTATAATATGGAGCATTCCTACAAAAGGCGAGTGCTCACCAGAGAGTTCTGCTATGATCTGCAAGCTTAACCTCGGATACAAATCCGAGAAGATACCAATATCTTCTCTGAAATGGGTTTATGCAGAAGGTAAAGCAAGTCGGGTTTACGTCACTGGAACATCCTCTAACTCGTTGCAGGTAGTTTTATTGAATGAGCAAACCGAAACTCGAATGATTAAGCTGGGGCTTCATGTTTCTGAACCTTGTGCTGATATGGAGATGATCATAGCTGATGTTAATGAACATAGCAAACACAAACAAGATTATCTGTTGGTTCTTGGAAAGTCTGGACGTGTGTATGCTTATGATGATTATATGATTGAGAAGTATCTACTTCAGTCTCAATCCAAATCACCTCCTTCTCTCCCAAAGGAAACTGTGGTTAAGCTCCCCTTTTCAGATTCTAGCAGCGTCACAGTAGGGAAGTTTCTCACAAACCCTTCACATTTGCTGAATCTCTCAGATGAGGTAAATCTAAACTGTGAGATTGATCCATCAAGTTTTGCATGTAATGAACATTCTTGAGCTTGTGATTCTCTTATGCTGCAGGATTATGCTCAGCTAGCAAAAGATGCTTTGCCCTTTCTTCCTTTTCAGACATTGCCAAAGGAAGGTTCCCGTTCTGCACATTTTCCTGGTTTCACAAAGGTTAAGAATGTTTACATCACAGGTCACAGTGATGGAACCATTGGTGTATGGGACATGACCTGTCCTTTTCCCATTCCTGTCTTGTTCCTGAAAGAACAGGTAAAAAGTTCCCGGACTCTTTTGTTTTAATTAGAAAATCCAGATCTTACAAAATTAATATTTTGCCTTTGTTGTGTGTCTCTTGGCAGACTGATCATGATCTATCTTCACGCGGAAGTGCGGCATTGACAGCTTTACATTTTGACAGCAACTCAAGGCTTCTTGTTTCTGGTGATCATAACGGAATGGTAAAAAGCATCTTAACCAAAATACTCTATGTAATGCCACTAAAATAGAGGCTTATGATTGATTTTAATCTTTTGCAGGTTCGCCTTTATAGGTTCAAACCTGAACCATACCTAACCGAAAACAGTTTTATCCCTTTCCAAGGTATGTTTAACATATAGAAGTTGGCTTTACTTTTATTAAGATATCTTGTGTCCTCATAAGGATAAGTCTATTTCGTTTTTCAGGAAGTTCAAAGAAAGGGAACAGCCATGTTGTTCAAAGTGTTAAGTACATAAAGCTTACAGGTTCCATAACCTGTATTCAGAAGAGCCAAAACTCGAAACATATCGCTATTGGATCAGATCAAGGACATGTAAGCTTGTAGTACTTCTTCTACTTAGGATTCGTTAGTTGAAGTGATTGATGCGTTAATACCGGTTTACTTATAGGTTTCTCTGGCTGACGTTGAGGAAGCAACTGTGTTATACTCAAAACACATCGCAAGTGATATCTGTCCAAGGATCATCTCCTTGCAGTTTGAGAGTTGCATTGTGCAAGGCTTCGAGAAGAACGTGTTAGTGGTTGCTATGAGAGACTCATCAGTTTTTGCTTTGGACAGCGACACGGGAAATATGATTGGAACCAACATGATTAAGCCTAAAAAACCATTCAAGGCTCTATTTATGCAGATCCTAGGTAGGTCCACCTCTCCCTTTTTTAAGTTTAAAATCAAGAATCAAAAGATGTCATTGATTTTCCTCATCTTTGTTTGCAGATGGAAAACAAGACCCTTCAGGAAATGGATTAGATACGAGCAGAGAGAGCACAGTTGAGGAGATTTCGATAAGGCAGCCTTCGGTTTTGATTTGTTCGGAGAAAGCTATATATATCTACTCTTTGACTCACGTTATTCAGGGAGTGAAGAAGGTCCTTCACAAGAAAAAGTTCAGTTCTTCATCCGTTTGCTCAGCTTCTACCTTCTATGGAACCTCTGGTGTTGGTATTACACTTGTTTTCACAGATGGCACGGTTGAGATAAGGTGAAAAACACATGATCTGCCTTTTCATCTTTCTTCATATAAGCAACAAAATCTCTCTAAATGCTTTGACTTGCCTCAGGTCTTTGCCAGAACTCTCACTGCTGAAACAAACTTCCATTAGAGGCTTCACATATTCTCCACCAAAGCCAAATGCTTTACCAGAGATTATCATATCCGCCTCTTGGGATGGAGATCTAGTCATGGTACCCTTTAGAAACATACCCTGTACTTAATTGTAGTAGGTACTCAAGCTAGACTTTGTGATGATCATCATTTTGTCTCTTTGCAGGTCAAGGGAGATGATGAACTTATTGTCAGCTCAGTTTTACCTCAAAAGGATACATTCAGGTAAAGACTGATGCGCGTCTGATTAGATGTATAGCATACAGATGAACTGAAAAGGCTGACAGTATCTTGTTCTTTTTTTGTTCCAGGCTTGTGGAATCCTTGAGCAGAGTTTACAAGAAAGATAACGCGGCTTGTCACGAAGGAATCATCACATCATCATCTCCAAAGGAAAAGAAGGTGAAACATTGGCTTATTTGCTTTCCGTTACATGCAAAAAAACTAGTATGAGAGTACTAATTCATCTCATCTTGTTTGTTGCAGGGTATGTTTGGTTCTGTCTTCAAGACTAAATCGAAGCGCACAACTGATACAGAGCCAGAATGTACCAAGGAAACAGTAGAGGAGCTGTCTAAAATCTTTGCAACAGCCAACTTCCCATGGAATAACAATGTTGAGAGAAGTAGAGAGAGCAATACAGTTATCAAAGTTGACGATGAAGAAGAGTTGGACATAGGTATTGTCCACTTTTGATGTTCTTTCGTGATGCAATATGTTAGTTTGGTGTATGTCTCTGATCTTTTTCTTTTTGACGTTTGAAGATGACATTGACATTGACGATCATCATGATCAACAACAACAAGAGAAGCCTAAAGAACAAGGGATATTGTCAGGGCTTAGTAAGCAGAAGATGGCGAATAGGTTTAGCAGCTTCAAAGGTAAGCTGAAGCAGATGACAGCTAAGAATGAAAAGAGTGTTGCAACCAATGATGAGAAACATGAGGAGAAAAGCGGCGCCACAGTTGATCAGATCAAGAAGAAATACGGGTTTACCTCGTCTGAGGTAAAGCTTCTATAAACCTCACACAAGTTTTGTAATTCCGGATCATTGATTTCCATCTTTCTGTGTATTTTACAGGAAACGGGAGCTGCCAAAATGGCTCAGAGCAAACTTCAAGACAACCTGAAAAAGTTGCAGGTATTTTATTTACTTGATCCATGCTTTGCAGATTTAACCTTATCTTGGATGGATTCATTCAGAGACTTCAAATATGTTAATCATCTATGCAGGGAATTAGCTTGAGGACGACAGAGATGGAAGATACTGCAAAATCTTTCTCCTCCACTGCAAAAGAACTGCTGAATGCTGTTGAGTTCAACAAACAGAGCTCAAAATCTTAGCAACCTTTTTTACTCTTGCTCGATTAATTATTTATTTAAAACTATATACTACATCTCAAAAGAACTCTTTTTTTTTTTTTTTTTTTTTTTTTTNACAACATCTCAAAAGAACTCTGAATGTCAAAAATTACCATTCATTTTGTTTGAGTCCATATTGCTGAACAATACTGTAAATACTTATTTCAAAGATTTATACAAGTGGTAGTGTGAGGTTATCTTCAACTTCTTTCGAGCATTGGACAATGAATAATTCCACCTTCACAGAACAGTAATCTCAATTCCAATCTCAATGTGTAACTGTAGAAATTTGGAAGTGTTAAGTGTAACAGATGTCAAACTCTAACCAGTGACTGATAACAAAAACGTTAAATGCTTCTGAGTAGTTACAAGATGCCACAAAATGACAAAAGACAAATCACAAACATCAGACAAAATAGCATAGGAACAAAACAATATTCCTTCAAAGAAGGCCAGCTGATGAAACTAGTTCCTTTGTAGACAAAGTTGTATATTTGACTAATCACACCAATCATATAGAGAGCAAAAAGAGTAAAATAGGTGTGCAAACACATGTCATACATAAAATGTAGAAATTCAAAGCTAAATCCAAAGTTATCATCCCGAAAAGAAGTTGGGAAGTTACATGTGAATATAAATCCCACAAGTTAACAACAGAAAGGGGAAAATATAGGAACAACGTAAACTATATTCTTCTCCCTTAAAAGTAAACTAGCTACTAATACATGATAACACAACAGAAAGAAATACTTGAGACACAAATCACTGAATCCAGCTCCCTAATCAGCAGCACCTCCTACCTTCTGTAAAACAAATAAAAGCTCAAATCAGAATTACACTAACGAAAAAGGAGAGATCAAATGGAGATTTTTTTAACTCAAAAGTGTAAGTAAAACAAACCTCTTCACTTCCTTCACCTTCTTTCACCTCGTTGACTACAGCAGGCTTGGGCTTGTCAGATTCATCTCCAGATGTCTTGGTTCCATTAGCCTGACGGAAAAAAACATAACATTAAGACATGGGAAAAGACAAAATAAAACGTAGTTGTAAGTAACAACTAACAAGTACAAACAAGAAGAGTTCTTTAGTTAGTTACCAGATCCATGTTATACTGTTGCAAAGTGATGGCATACTCATTCTTTTTGCTAATAGATTTGGCTACAAAAGGTGCTTTATCCTGTTTCATTGAAGAAGAACAATAATGAGTACAACAACATCCATATCTCAAAAAAACAAACTATAAAATAAAAAGGATTGAAAAAGGAAGAAGCCAAAAAAAAGACTCACTTCTTCAGTCATAGATTTCCATTTCTTTCCAGCAGCTTTACCAACCTAAATATTATTTTGAAAACAACAAACTAAAAGATTCATTCATATCTAAAACAAACGCGTTTTGAGATTAATTTAGTAATAAATGACTTACATTAGCCACGGATTTGTTATCAGGATTAGCTAAATTAAACTCCCGTCTGAATTCGTCCCTTTAATCAATCACCAAGATGAGATTAATTAATTACCATGTAATATTACTTAAATCTTAATTAAACAAGAGTAGTAATCAAAATTAGTGACAAAAGAGATAGAGAGAGAGAGAGAGAGATTACAGGAAGACGAAGAAAGCACTAGGAGGTTTCTTAGGCCTGTTTGGATCCTTTAGTTTCTTTCCTCCTCTAACTTTCAATCTGAGACCCAAAACAAACGAATTTGATATATAAGGAAACAACTTGGGAATCTAAAAGAATTCGAGATAGCGGATAAAGATACCTATCATCAGTGCCCCTCGCATCGACTTGGGTTTGGTTATCTTTCATCTCGAGAGATCTGTAAACAAGAAAAAAAGGTGAGAATCGGTGAATGACTCGGACTTGACTCAGACGAAGCGGCGAGGAGTACGAGTTTTTTACCTTGTGTGTGAACGATTTAGGGTTTTTTGCGAGAGACGACGATTCCAGATATATTTTTTTTTTTTTAATTTTGATGCGCTGTGTTGTTTAATTTAAAGAAAAAAAAAAAATTCAGATTTCCCCCAAAAAAATAAAATTTAACTTTTTTAAAAATAATTTCGTGATGTGGCGGGATTTTGTCAAGTGGGAACTAAAAAAAATACACGTACGTGTCTATTAAAACGTGTCCAGATTAACTTTAATTTATCTTCTTGGCTAATCTGATTACCACGTCACCCGCCTTATAATTTTGCTGTTATTACTTAAATTACCCGCCAATGATTTCTGTTTTTTTTTTTCACTCATTCGGCTTAAACTCATCAACAAAATAATTTCAGATCTATTACAATCTAACTATAATCGCTTATACTACTGTATATAAAACACACATGTTCCCTACATATAAGTTTTTTTAGGTTACAAAGTTACAACACAAAAAAAACAATACTAACATTACATCATCCCTAATTACATATAATACGAAACTTGAATCTTATCCTCTCTCTCTGACTCTGTCTCATGTGTTATGAACTCAACATCCACATACCCACCCCTACTCCCACCATCACTGCCACTATTACCGTTGCTACCAGCTTCCATTGCTTCCCTTCTCTTCTTCTCTTTCTCCTCTCCACCTGTACCTGTACAACAGCTTTTCTCTTTTAGCTATTGATACTACTCAAGTTTGTTTTATCATTTACTAGCTTCACAACTCTTGCCTCACATGTACTACTGATTCCATTTTCTAAATTCTATAATTCTACTAGAGCTAACTACTATATATGCTATTGCTTCATTCATGTCTAAAACAAGTTCTCTTCTTCTTCTTTACCTCGTCGTCTACAACTCTGTCTGCTTTTACTTGGCCTATAGTTCCCCTCGTCCTGAGCTTTATTTGAGGTTTCACCAAAGAATCACTCTTCTCTGTGTCTTTAGCTGCAACTTGTTTGTCCTGCACATCACATAACGACTTCTTTATTATAAAAAATGCATCCTTTATGTTTATGTATGCCTCAACACGCACAACTTTTGGAATTACAACTCTCTCGTACCTCAGGAATATCAGTGAGTCCTTCATTCACCTCTTCCCGCTGTTTTTCTTCACTTTGATTCTTATCATCAGGAGGTACAGAGCTAGAATGCACCTGCAGACGGATTCTTCTTGGAGCAATGCCCTGGTTTATCAATCCTGTACTCGAACGGTTTTGTGGCTGTCGACCTCGAATCTTTATCCCCCTCCCTTCTGTAAGGTTGTTCTCCGTGGTATGATTGATCACCTGGTCTGGTTGAAGTAAATCACCATAGTATGAATTAGTAGTGGCAGGGTAAGCCGATACAGCGTCCCTTGGCCATCCAGAAGCTCCATTATCTAAACCATACTGATCAAACAAACGATGAAAATTGTGTCATTTTTACTTATGTCACAATGGTTGTAAAAGATAACATCTTGTATAGTTAACAAAATATGTTTATTTGTGAATTCACCTGCAACTGCACCATCTCGGCATCTGTATCAGTGTAAGCCATAAAGTCGTTGAAGTAAACATCCTCGGGTGCTGCAGACTGCAGCATCTTATCAGATGAAAAGATTCCATTTGGGTTCTCTCGACTAACTGATTCCTCGCAAGAGAAGTCATCAGGATTATTAAACACCTCTTCCAACAACTCTGTTAGTGACACATCTGGCTCACTGGTACCATCTTGAAATTGGAATCCAATCTCATCATAACCGAAATCACCAGCATATGTAGAATCCACACGCGGTGCAGGAGCCCTTTGATCTTCAAGGTCACAAGATAACCATAGATTCTCTTTACCTACCTATTAACACAACAACCTCAACAAAATTGGTAAACTCACCTCCAAAAAAAGCCTAATGATTCAAAAGTTTTCATCACCTGTACATACCTCAGTCATTGACCCATCAGCCATATTACTCTGAGCATAGCCGCATCCACCTGAATAATCAGACGGTTTCTCAACTGCAGCATCAGAGGAAGGTGTTTCTTGAACAAGATCAGAGGAAGTATCATCAGGTGAGTCTTTACAAGAAGTAGGAGCCGGTTCATCAGACTTAACACCATTGACACGATCATCAGGCTTGTGAAAGAGACGACACAGAACAAAAGGGTTTTGACCAGGTCCAGTACCGTCAAGGTCCTTAAGAGTGGGACGATACTCGTGCATAATCCAATTAGTACGCTCACCTTTAGGAGCTCGTCCACGGTAAAAGACAAGAGTCTTCTTCATACCAATTAAAGTCTTCTTGGACTTGATACTACGATCTTTACCAGTAGCTTTCCAGTAGCCTGAGTCAGTAGCTCTGTTAGAGCGATGACCGTTTGGGTATTTTCGATCACGAGGGCAGAAGAAGAACCACTCTGGATCATCCGTTTTAATCACCGAGAGAGCTGCCACACCAATCAGATTTGTTTCAATTGAATCAGAACATAAAAAAAAAGGTGGAATCTTTGAATGGGAAAATCAGAATCTGAGAATAAAGGAATCAAATTTTGTGAGAGTAATAAAAAAATAAAAAAGAGAGACGAACCAGGAAGATCCCAAGGTTCCCATTTACAGACATCGATGTCAGGGATGACTCGGACATCAGAGTGACGTCCGTTGATCTTGAGGCGAAGGTAGTGATTAACAAGCTCTTCATCGGTAGGTCTGAATCTGAAACCTAGAGGAAGCGACTCCATCGATACAGCTCCCATAAATTTACTTCTTAGGGTTTTCGACTTTTGAATACCACACAGTCTCTGCTTTTCTTTTTTTCTACTTTCTAAAAAGTCTTCACAACACTTTGCTTACTCTCATCATCTCATCTTCTTCTTCTCTATTTTTTTTTAAAGACCACGTGGGAAAGATAACTTCCACTTTAAAACACTTGTCTTCTTCTGTCTTCTTGTCTTGATGGGCTTTTATTATTTGCGGCTACGAACCAAACAAGTCTTTATTAAAGCCCAAATCTTTATGGTTTTCTCTTGTGGTGCGTTTATGCTTTAAGAGTGTGTTTGTGCCATCAGTAGTGAATTCCAAAAATGTTGGAAACGTCTAGAGCAGGGAAGAAGACTATAGGAGTATGGAGATCTCCATATACTAACCTCTTCAACATTTTTATACAAAAACATGTATATAAACATTAATTTTTTATATGGTCTGAATACACAAAGCATACATAATCAAAATGGTCTATATGTACATAATCAAAAAAAAAAAAAAACAAGATGAACCAAAAAATAAAGCCTTCGTGCGACAAACAACATGTCAACATCCCAACTCTTCTTTATCAAACAAAAGAAAGAAAGAAAAGAAGACCTCCCAACACTGCATCTTATCTTCTCTTCTATGTGACACTTACAGTCGGGAAAGGTTCGAACCAGCGGGAAAATAAGACACGATGATCGGAGCTCTCGGAGATTCGGATTTGCTTTTTGGTTTCTTCAAGGACAAGGTTTTTAAGTTACTCTCATCAGTTGAGCTAATACGTGAGTCGGATTTTGAAACAAAGCAACCAAAGAAGGACGCAAAGCAAGACGCCATGATTGATCGGAGTTTTTTTCCTTTCTTTTTTTAGTTTGTGGACTGTGGAGACTCTATATACCGATGAATGATGATGTGTAAGATTTGATATTCAGGTAATATGAGAAATGTTATGTATTTATAAGACGAAAAAAGAAAACACCGTTGAAAATTCTTCGACAAGTTTCTAGGAAATGACCTCTTCATCTTGTTGGACAAGCTTTTTTGCCCGTTTCTTATTTGGGTATTGTTGTTGACTCTTCTAGCTATCGTTAAAATATTTGGCCAAATTGGACCAACTATTTGATTTGTTTTAGCCTCGTTTCTGAAAAAAATGTAAGAGTGATATAGACAGGACCAGCGTTTTGGCCAACGTATCGTCTTCGTTTCATCATCATTCATCCAATTGAATGTTTCCACAATATATAGATTAAAATTAGAGGTGGTCGTCTTCATATCACTATTCATTTGAGTTTTCCAAAACTTAAGATTAAAGTTAGAGGAAAAGATGTAGGATTACGAAACAAAAACTGTATTTAAGCAATTCAAAATATGTAGATTCTATTTAATGGGTTTTCGATTTGAGTTTTATTACAAAGTACACTCACACTTGTTTTCAGATATACTCAAAACTAGTACTATATATAATTTAGATTTATATCGAAAAATCCTTGTAAGTTAATGTTAGGTAGACTATTTTCCTACACTCTTCTGATTTTGAATTTGAAACTTTAAAACATGTCCAGCTTTAATTTAGCTTTAAAACAAAAAAAAATAGTTTCTAAAGAAAATAGTAAAGAGATATACATATAGAAGTTGTAATAAATCTTACCAAAATATAACGCAATTAGTCAATTTAGTTTTTGAAAAGCCTTCACGAAAATTGGCTTTTAGCATTATTTTTTCAAGAAAAAAGAAAAAAAAAATTCTCAAAATATCCAAAATCTACCGTTCCTGCCACAAATCAGAAAAGCGTACTGTAACTGTTGCCAGTTTTAAATGCTTGAGAAAAGAACTCACCACTTTTAAGAAATAAACAGATGACAAAAAAAAAAAATATATATATATACAAAGATAATCATATAAGTGACCAAATTAAAAATATACTATACTCTAAAACATTATAGTAAATACTCTGATTCATTTACCAAAATTAGCCTTTGTAGAATCATTTTAGTTTCTTAAAAATTAAATGCAATAAAATAAAAATAAAATCGGGTTGCCACTTTTCAGACATGCGTCGCGCGTGTGAGTGTTTAAACTAAATGGGCTTCGCACGCTTACACGTGCCCTAGCGAATCTTCAGTGTAACCGAGGAGGACAAGAAAGTACATATAACTTAAAGCCAGTGGCTTTATTGGTAATTTCAGGGAGTGGAGACCAAAGGGCTTCTTCCCCTTTTATCACTAAAGCCTTTTTTTCACTTGAGGTCAAAAAAAACGCTTCAAATACAAAAAAACCTTGGATTCTTCTGCAGATCTTTTTTTTTTTTTTTTTACACTAAAAAAGGAAAACAAAATATATATTTTCACAAAAAAAGTTTATATGTTAAAATCTTCGGCTTTTGCGACTCTTGGTCTTCTCCGGACATGGCACATTCTCTAACCTCACTCGCTATCTTCCAGAGCCTCATCCGTAAAGGTAAGTCTAATAATACACTGTCTAGAAACTTTAATTCGGGTCGGGTCGGGTCAGGTTTGAGAACTGGTTTTTGTTTTTTGGTGTGTGTGGGTGTGGGGTTGAAATGCAGAGGCGGTGAGGAGTTTGCATGTATATGGATCGGTGGAGATTGAGAGAGAGTTCTTGTTCGAAAGCGAAAGCCCTTATGTGGAGAAGGAAGCGAAGCCTCTGTTTCTTTTGGAAGGTTCCCGGCGACCGGAGATCTCGGAAGGGTCGGTTTTTGGCACGTGGCGTTGTATCTTCTTGTTCCGGTTTAATCACCCGCTCCCTCGGTTTCCTACTCTCCTCTGCCCTTCACGGTAACGCTGTTTTGTTGACTCCCTCATTCATTAGGACCGTTTTGGTTTTTTAATTTTTGGTGCGGTTATAAGTCACATCACACGACGTTAATCTATTTTAGTATCGGTGTTATCTTGAAATCGAATTCTAGATTAATATTATTTCATAGAAATATAGTGTTATTGAATATTGATTCCAGAGTAAAAACATTGCATAACCACAATGGCCAAAATGTAGCAATGGAATAGATTACGTGAATGAGTTATCTATATAAAATTACAACAGAGTTGGACACATGATTAGGATGCGATTTATTGTGTGTCTTATTAGTACTAGCCACACAGGTAAGGTAACAGCACAAAATTTATATAGTTGTCTTCACTTTTAATTATTTCCACAGGTCTTTATATATTATTCTCTGGTCCATAGTTACTGATTAGACCAAAACTTGTGAATCAGTTCACTCTCTCGATTGTACTTGCTAAGATTTCCTAATTGTAAACAAATGGGCTTGTAACAGTAGTGTTCTTGAGTTGTGTTTTAGAAACTAAACATTTTTTTCTCTTTTTATTGACAGAAACCCTAAGCTGGAGGACATCCCTAATTTAGCTAATGACCTCAAGTTTATCTCTGGATCACAACCGAAGACACCATCAAAGGTCTCTGACCAGGAACAATGCACTAGTGTCGGATATTGTAAATCTGATCAGACTAAACTGCTAAAGTTGGAATCCGAAGATGATAGCGTCCGAGACTGTGAGGTTGATCAGCCTAAACCGCCAAGGATCGTCCTTAAACAAGACCTTAACTGCCTTCCTGATTCAGAATCCGAATCCGAGGAATCTGAAAATGAGAAAACTGAACATTCGGAATCAGGTATCTCTTCTTTCTTGAAAATGTCAATAGGTTTACGTGCCGGCTAAGTCCAGTTTCAAGATTTTGGTGATTAATATAAGGGTTCATTGTAAAAATGTAGATGAAAATGTCAAGATGTTGATGGGGAAGAGGACACCATCAAAGATTGTTGCTGGACTTTCCTTGAAAGATCTTTCAAAATACTTTGGTCTTACTATCGTGGAAGCTTCTCGTAGTCTTAATGTAGGTCTCACGGTTTTGAAAAAGAAATGCAGAGAGTTTGGGATTCCCCGGTGGCCTCATAGGAAGATCAAATCTCTCGACAGTCTCATCCACGATCTTCAGGTCTGCTTCCCTCTCTTTCTTCATTAATCTAATACAACAGGTCACTGAAACAAGCATTGTTATGTTGTTTTGTCTTTGATTAGAGAGAAGCAGAGAGGGAGCAGGAAAATAGCGAAGCAGCTGCGATGGCGGTAGCTAAGAAACAGAAGAAACTGGAGACAGAGAAGAGAAATATAGTGGAGAGACCATTCATGGAGATACAGAAAGAAACCAAAAGATTCAGACAAATCAACTTCAAGAAAAGACACAGAGCTTCCAGAGCCAAGAAGAATCAAGAATCTCTCGTCTCTAATTCCTCTTCCACTTGAAAAAAAAAAGATTTTTAGGCCTTTTATTAACATGAGAATCATCGAACATATTAGTTAGTTAGGATATCTGTGATGAAGTGCTTTGGTATTTAGGTGTAACAGATGCTAAGCCATGTTTGCTTGCATAATTTTTGGTGTTAAGGAGTTCCGGTAACATGAGGAGGAGCTCCTGTATCATGACTCATTTTTGTGGTTCGAAATCGGAATTAAACTCTTCTTTTTTTTTTCTTTATCTTTTTAATACTGTAAGTAGGTACAATAGTAGTATTATCGAATTTGTGAGATAATAACGTGGTGAAAAAAACAAACCCAAATCTTGGTTTCTGAACTGATCTCAAATCAACGCATCTTGAGTGGTCCCTTTTTGTTAAGCTCGTGCTTTGAAAATCTACGACGACTCCGTCCACACGACAAAGACCATTTATTAACGTGTGCGGTACAGTGAGGTTCGAAACGTAAGCGACTGCTACAAGTGTGTGTGTGTGCGTCTGTGAGTGTTTTTTTTTTTTTTTTTTTTTTTTTTTTTTTTTTTTNTTTTTTTGTTAAAGACGTCTGTGAGTGTTCCTACGTCAATATATGGTTTTTGTATTTTTAATTCTCCGCGTTTGAATATGTTGATTGAAAATTTCATTTTTCCGTCTAATCTGGCAATTTATATACGTGGTCAAGTATCCTTTTTATGTCCTTTTCAATATAGTTGGTCTTTTTTATTTATTTCAATCTATTGTATGTTCGAAGAAATTGCATAAATTGAAATCTAATTTATCCAAAGAAAAAATAATTTATTTAAAGGTAATCGTAATGGTAGTTTTACTTTTTTTATTTAGAATTTTTTAGGCAACATTACTCGAATTTTTTTAATGTAAAAAATTGTGCTCACTAGAACTTATGTTGTTTTGAAAAAGGCTAACATATGAAAATCTTTGACCAAGTGAAGAAAATAAATTCTTCTACTCACGTCGGTAGAAGAAAATAATTGTGCCATTGGAGAATTTTTTATGTCTCTTATTTTGAAACAACTTTGTAGAATTGTAGAAGTAGAAAATTAGAAATCGATTAATGTTTTTTTTTAATATTAGTAGTGGAAATGAACGAGAAATTCCCAAAAAGACACAAACGTCCAAGCTGTGTGAGTGGCGGACTTTTGAGCATTTTACAGGCACAAGCAAAAGTCCTTTTACGATCGGTTTCACATCATAATGTTTTATTTTGTTCAAGTCAATATATATTATCATATCTACAATAACGAAAACTTGACTCCGGATTAGAAAATAAAATTCATGTTTTTGATCTACACATAGTGTAATCGTTTGAAAAAACTTTCAAGTTTTGTTATTCTTATTTTTTGAGTTAGAGGTTTTTGCCATATGAGATTTCTTTTAAAATGAAATTTAAATAATAATATGACATAATGTAGGAAAATTGTCTCTACTACTTACTAGGGCTGATTAATTTATTGTACAGTTTTCAATCGAGATTATAGGAATAGTCTCCAATCCTTTTACCGGGTTTTTAATAGATTTTTTTTTTATTTCATACTTTTGAAAAATATCATATTTCATTACCATGATGTGGACATGGGTTCTACAAATGTGAACTAAAATACAAAAAAATTATGTGGATTTCCAAAGTAAAAACAAAATTCTCAACTATTTTTTCAGATCACACGATCATAGATAGAGAAAGCTTTTTGATATTTAATATATATATATATATATATATATATCCCTAATTTATATATATATATATATATTTCAAAAAAAAAAAAGAATGAAGAAGAGATAGAAAAAGCTTGGGCTATGTTTTGTTTGGTCGATCTTCTTGACTCTTTCGTTTAATTTATTTTAATAAACAGTACGTGGCAATTCAAAAAGAAATAAATGAAAATGACTAGGAAGACCAAAAAACATGGAAAATGTCATATAGAGAATGATATAGGTTCCTCTACTTCCCCTTTGTTTTTCTTGTCAAATAGGGCAAAGCAGAAGAAGAGATAAAAAAAACCCTTCTTCGGTTTCCTCTCTCTCTCTTTTTTAGTATCATAAAAACCCAAAAGATCTTTTTGCAACCCATCTCGTGGCCTCTTTCAAATTATTCCTTACGATCCAGCAATAAAAGCTCAAATAAATAAACCACTTGATCATCACATCCACTAGCTCTTGTCTGAAAACAAGAAAGACAAGAAAGAAGAAGGAAGAGAAGGCAGGCTCATGTAATGGGTGCTTGTTGTTCAATCCCTTCCAAAACAGGTCTCCACAGTCATGGTAATCTCTAGTTCCATCCAAATCCATTATTTATTTTTTTCAACTAGTTCTTGTTTTTTTTCTTCTTTATGGGTTCTTCTTAGTTCTTACATAAAAAAAAACCTAAAAGATGTGTTTGTGGTAATAAACAGCGACAACGAACAGTGGAACAGAGTTCTCATCGATGACGACCACCACCGCCGCGACGACAAGCAGCAGCGTCGGACGACGGAGCCAATTCTCCGAAGTGGCGAGCGAGTGTTCCAATGGGATTATCAGTGATTCCGGTCTGATCCTGGAATCGCCGAATCTCAAAGTGTACACGTTTCTTGATCTAAAGACAGCGACAAAGAATTTTAAACCGGATTCAATGTTGGGTCAAGGAGGATTCGGCAAAGTTTACAGAGGATGGGTCGATGCAAAGACTCTTGCTCCTTCTAAAGCTGGTTCCGGTATGATCGTAGCCATCAAGAGATTGAATTCTGAGAGTGTTCAAGGATTTGCAGAGTGGCGAGTAAGATCTTTCTTCCTCAAAACTTTTTATTTTTCTTGGCTGAGTTTGATTACTTCTTTGATGGGGCCAAAAATAACTAGGCTCAATTATTACATCTTTTGATCATGATGAAGAAAGAGTTGACTATTCCAATCAAGAAACGACTTTGACTTTCTCTGTTGCAGTCTTGAAATCTAATTAAAGAAATATAATAAAGAGAAATTCTAATAATAAATAAATGATGCTTTGTACTATGATAATATTATAACAAAAGTTGAATTATAATTCTTTGAATTCGATTACCTATCTAACCATTTGATGATAATTTTGTATATCCCTTCCATTGTTACCGGATTTTTGAGTTGGGGACACGTTGTTACATGTTATTTAGCTGTCATATTGTAATGAAAGTATTGTATTCATAAATTTTATAAATGAGTATATCTATTTTCTCTCGTACGTATTGGATGGAACATCTGACTTATATAGAAATGATTAGGAGTCGGAAATCTTTCATTTGGTTCATTGGGTTTTTTAGAGTTGAATAAGCTAATTAAAGTTGAGATTTGTGATTTTGGACAGTCAGAAGTTAACTTCTTGGGAATGCTTTCACACCCAAATCTGGTGAAGTTATTAGGATATTGTCGTGAAGACAAAGAGCTTCTCCTTGTCTACGAGTTCATGCCTAGAGGGAGTCTCGAAAATCATCTTTTCCGACGTAACTAAGATCTCTCTGAAACACACTAAACATTGTTCATTGTTATAACAACGTGCTCATAGAAAAATATTTGATTTACTATGGTTGATCTTCATTTGATTTAGGAAACGAGCCTTTTCCTTGGGAGTTAAGGATCAAGATTGCTATCGGTGCAGCTCGTGGCCTTGCGTTTCTACACGGCTTGCAGAGAGAAGTCATCTATAGAGACTTCAAAGCTTCCAATATACTTCTCGATTCGGTTAGTCTAAATTTAATACTCTCGAGTGATATAAATAGACTAATAATCTGTAATCTTTTTTTTTATCTTTGCTAATGGAATGTTTTTGATACATATGAGCGTATAGACCTATGACGCAAAGATTTCAGATTTCGGACTAGCAAAGCTCGGACCAGCAGACGAGAAGTCACACGTTACTACTAGGATCATGGGCACTTATGGTTATGCTGCCCCTGAATATATGGCAACAGGTACTTTTTTTCCTTTTTCTAATGACGGCTCTTTCGTCTTTTCTCCAATGCTAGTATTCGAACTCGCCAGCGGTTTTCTCCTTTTTCTAGTGACTATATATACCAGCTTACTAGTTGAACGAGTCAAATAACAAAAAGATTGTGTATTATTTTCTTCATCCTCAGGCCATTTATACGTTAAGAGTGATGTATACGCTTTTGGTGTGGTTTTACTAGAAGTAATGACCGGACTAAAGGCCCACAACACAAAAAGGCCAAGGGGGCAAGAGAGTTTAGTCGACTGGTTAAGACCGGAACTCTCAAGCAAACACAGGGTAAAACAAATAATGGACAAAGGAATTAAAGGTCAATACACTACCAAGGTTGCGACAGAAATGGCACGCATCACACTTTCTTGTATCGAACCAGATCCTAAAAACCGACCGCACATGAAGGATGTAGTTGACGCTCTCGAAAACATCCGAAAACTTAATATTGTCCCTGACCGTTCTTCCACTAAACAGGCCGTTGCTAGCTCTTCGCGTGCTTCACCACTTCACCATCAATACGGTTACAGAGCTGGCGCATTAGGGACTGAACGAAAGAAAACAACGCCCGGACGGTTTGGAGTAGAAAATGGAATTGTTGCTTAATACATATATGTTCCGAGCGGCGGGAAATATATGTTGGTATTAGAGTTTTTTTTTGGTTTAATTATATTATTAAATCAATTTTTACAGTGTTTTGCTTATAATGTAATTTCTTTTCTGTTGTTTTACGATACCTACGGTTAAATACTTTATCGTTTTTTTGTGTCTTGCACGGATGGTGACTATGTATTTGCACGACTATTAGGGTATGGGGTAGAAAGATTTTTCCACATTGGTAAATTGCTCTGATTTTGTAATTATAACGGCTTTTTTTTTCTTTCCCACAGTTTTTTCCACATTGTGACATATGTTTATATGTTGCAGACTTACAGTGATCTTTATCGAACATGTATCCATTAGAATTATAGAAAACACATTTTTCATACTGACAACTCAACAACAGAAAATAGTTTTTCTCCACATTATAGCAAAACATCCGTCTAAAACAAAAGAAAATATAAGATAATTTAATAAGTTCAACGATAAATAAATGTATGTAACAAAAGAATATTAGCTTTATTAAATAAGTTGACTGAAACAGATTTTCACTCGGCTTTGTCTTCCTCCTCATCTTCTTTCGGTGGTGATTTATTAAGATCGAACTTGGCAGCAGTTCCAGATCCACTCGCTGCTTCTGTATCCTCCACGGCTTTCACATTCAAATCAATCCCTACATCTCTCCCACCTTCACCTTCCGAAGCCCCACTAGCTCCACCGCTGGCAATAACACCGGAACTTCCCACTCCGCTTGCAACACCACCAGAGCTTCCTACTCCGCCTGCAACACCACCAGAGCTTCCTACTCCGCTTGCAACACCACCAGAACTTCCTCCTCCGCTTGCAATAGCAATAGAACTTCCTCCTCCTGCAGTGACAAGAGTAAAAGCAGAGCTTTTCCCCGGGATCGTAAAGACTTCAGCCGCCGCAGAGAACGTAGGAGGAGGAAGAAACCCTTGATAGTTTCTATCTTTGTGAGCCCTCATGTGTCCAAACACAGCCTTCCAAGATCCAAAACGTCTTCCACAGATGTGACAAACTGGTGGTCCTTTCGGTGGATTAGTCAATTCCGAACTTTTCTTCTTAGGCTTTTTCGCTTCTCCTTTGCTTGAACCATCCGCCTCGTCATCAGTTTTGGTCGACGTCCTCGGTCTACTCTTCTTCTTCCCACCACTCCCACCCTCCTCACTCTTCCCTTTCATAACAGCTTCCTCTGCCGCAGCCACAACCAACCCTGCCGCAACAACCGCTTGCTCATTCAAACGAGCTTCGCTCCCACCCGCACCCGCATCACTCTTCCCTTTCGTAACAGCTTCCTCTGCCGCAGCCACAACCAACCCTGCCGCAACAACCGCTTGCTCATTCAAACGAGCTTCGCTCCCACCCGCACCCGCATCACTCTTCCCTTTCGTAACAGCTTCCTCTGCCGCAGCCACAACCAACCCTGCCGCAACAACCGCTAAACGCGCTTCATTTTCCTCCACTTGCTCGTTCAAACGCGTTTCATCTTCCTCTCTTTCAGCGACAATAATATCACCAGATACTCTACTGCTGATACTCAAAGCAGGGAGGCCGAGAACGATTTCTCTCGTATCGGAATCATCATCGCTCCATTGCTCTTCGGACTCATCTCTCTCTACGTCAGTATCAATCGCTTTCGTTTTCTCTGACTTATCAGTCATGTTTCTCATGCGCGTAAGAAAGACCAAACGATTCTGAAGTAGTCTTATATAATGTTTGCTCTAAGCAATGGCGGTTGTGGCAGTTAAATGGTCGCGTTCGTTCGTTTAGATCTCTCTCCCGCCTTTTCGTGTGGAGAAGATTTGCGTCCGTCGGATTTTTAACATAAAAATCCAACGCTGAGATTCGTTTGATTCTATGGGCTTAATATCGTCTAAAGCCCATTGAAGCCCATAAACTTTATTCGTAGGTTGCTTCCAAAGATGTAATATTTGCTGGTGCGGTTTTGGTCATCGAGAGTTCGAGACTACAAAAGTACAAAGACTCGTTGCACTGCAATAATACTATTATGCATGTGACATCCGAGCCCGACAATGACGTGACTTGTAAACTTTTGTATTGACATATATTTATTAAATTCTATTAAAAATTTAAACATTAACGTATACCGGTAACATTAGATATTAGAATAGTTTTCAATGTCAGAAGCTAGAAGGAAGCTATTGAAGCTGTGTTGTGTAAATACTAATTAAAGAAAAAAAGAGAAAAGTAACATAGATTAGTCCTAGGCAAAATACCCGAATCCGAAACCCAATTCTCGAACCCGATTCGAACAATCTGACCTAAAACCCGTACCCGATAGAAGAAAATACCTGAATGGATCTAAGATTTATTAATTTCGGATATCCAAATCCGATCGGATTTTACCCGAAATCCGACTAAAATCCGATTAAAACCCCATGTGTTGATAGTCATTTTGCATAACCCCTATCCCTACGATCTCTCACTAAAACGAATAAATTTGTTTGGCTTCGTTGCTCTTACCTCTCACCACCGGTTCGTTTTCTAGTTACCAGGTATATAAAACACCTTTTTCAGGATTTAATCCCCATTATTCAAGCTGAAAAACCTAAACTGCTACTCATCTCCTCTGTCTGAGACTTCACGGAGACATTCACATGGAGACATTCACATGTGATTATTTTTGTTGTATCTTGTATCAATTTTTGTCTATGAGTTCTACTCTGTTTCAATTTCTATTGTATCTTGTATCAATTTCTGTGGGTTTTTGGATTTGTTTGTTCGGTTGATCAATTTGCAAATCATGCGTTCTGCAGTGTTATGTGTTCTGTCGCTATTATCAATCATGTGTTCTGCAGTTGAATCATCTTGTATCAATTATTAAAAACGGAGATATGTGTTATGCACCCAGAATTTGTTTTGACTTTATTCATCATTTATTTTGACTTCTTCCTATTTCTGTTCTAATCACATGTTCTTCACTTGTTTGTTCTGATTGGGTTCTGTTTTAGTTTAGCTTTATGATTTATTTGAAGTTCTATGTGTTATTATCTTGTATTGTTGAGTAAAGCATGATTGATATGCTAAGAAGTTCTGTTTTAACTTCAATGTTGATTCTCTCATTTTTTTTTTGGGAGTTTCGTTTGTTTTTATTTTCGTTTGTTTGATCTGCTCTTTGCTTCTGTCCGTGATCATTTGAGCTTCAATGATTAGGTTCTGTTTTAAATCGATGTCTGTCAGCTTCTGTTGTAAAATTGCTTTTGTCCGTGATTGATCATTTGTTTTGTGTTGATCATTTTACTAACTTTTTTTTTTATTATTTTTTTACAATTGGCAGATTGACTTGAAAAAGGTTTGTATATCACTTGATCTTGTTATTTTTTGTTATTGCCTCTATTATAGTTTATGTTAGCTCATCCAATTTTTTTGTTTTCCGAGTTCTGCATTGAAGAGTAAGGTCTCGAATACTTGAAGCTACAAGGTGTTTTGTTGTTTTGGTTTTACAATTGGTGACAGTTCTACAAGAACTATCAGCTAGTACTTGGTTAATATGTTGGGATCATTTATTAACGTGTACGGTACATTGAAGTTCGAAACGTAAGAGACTGCTATAAGTGTGTGTGAGTGTTCCTACATCAATAACGAAGAAAATGAAAATATGGTTTTTGTACTTAATAATTCTCCGCGTTTGAATATTGTGATTGAAATTTAATTTTCCCGTCCAATCTGGCATTTTTATACGTGGTCAAGTGTCCTTTTGATGTTCTTTTCAATATATTTGGTCATTTTAAATTTTATTTTTCATCCTCGAACGTTTGAAGAAATTGCAGGAATTGAAATTTAATTTATACAAATTAATTAATTTAAAGGTTATTGTAATATTAGAGTATATAGTCGGTTTATATTGGTTTAATCTCTTGTATAGTTTGGTTAGCATAGTGGTTTAGTTTCACTTGTATTTAATCCTAATTTGTATCTCACTTTACACTTGAATGAAGAAATTATATTTTACCAGATTTGGTTTCATCTCTCTTAATCTTGTTCATGGGAAAATTAATATGTAATGATAATTTATTTTTTTTGATTTAAAAGTTTTTAGGCAACATTACTCGATTTCTTTTTTACTGTAAAAATTGTGATCATTAGAACTTATGTTGTATTGTGATCATTAGAACTTATAATGATCATTAGAATCATTAGAACATATGAAAAATCTTTGACCAAGTGAAGAATATAAATTCTTCTACTCACGTCGGTAGATATATATATATATATATATATATATATATATATATATATATATATATATATATATATATACTCATTATATGTGCCATTGGAGAATTTTTGATGTCTCTCATTATGAAACAACTTTGTAGTAGAAAATTAAAAATCGAATTAATGTTTTTCTTCAGATTAGTAGTGGAAATGAACGAGAAAATCCCAAAAAGAAACAAACGTCCAAGCTGTGTATGTGAGTGGCTGACTTTTGAGCATGTTACAGGCACAAGCAAAAGTCTTTTTACGATCGTCGGTTTCACATTATAATGTTTGAGGGGGTGTTATTGGATTGTGGTTTTTAAAAAAATTTAATGTATTTAAAAATCAGGTGTTATTCAATTGTGAATTTAAAAAAATCTATTAACATCTAGTGTTATTCAAAAATCCATTAACATCTAGTGTTATTCAAAAATCCATTAAAATCCACACAATTACATTAGACTTTTAAATCCACTATTGCCTTACGTTAATTAGAATCACTTAAAATCCTCAATTCAATAACACCCCTTTATTTTGTTCAAGTCAATATATATTATCATATCTACAATAACGAAAATCAAACTTGACTCCAGATCAGAGCCGGCCCAAGACCCAAGCTGATGAAGCATCAGCTTGCGGCCGCATAATATATAGGTCTATAATCGGCTTTATTTTACAGAAAGTTCCTTTAGCCTAGTGGTATAAGCAGTGGAAAACATCTAAGATGTCACGGGTTCAACCCTCCAAACTCTTATTTATTTGTGTTTTCATTTTTTTTTTTTTTTAACAGACCTAAAAATATTTTTGGGCTTGTGGCCTCATAATTTTCTGCGACGGCTCTGCTCCAGATTAGGAAAAAAATTTATGTTTTTGTCTTTTTGATCTACATACATAGTTGTAATCGTTTGAAAGAACTTCTGAGTTTTGAAAGTGACAATGAATTAGTTATTCTTAAAAAAAAAATATTAGTTATTCTTATTTTTGAGTTAGAGGTCTTTGCCATATGAGATTTATTTTTAAATGAAATTTAAATAGTAATATGACATAATGTAGGAAAATTGTCTCCCACTACTACTCACTAGGGTTGATTAATCTATTGTACAGTCTTCAATCGAGTAGATTATAGGAATAATATCCAGATCCTTTTACCGAAATTTTTAATAGATTTTTTTATTTCATACTTTTGAAAAATATTAATTCATTACCATGATGTGGACATGGGTTCTACAAATGTGAACTAAAATACAAAAAAATTATGTGGATTTCCAAAGTAAAAACAAAATTCTCAACTATTTTTTCAGATCACACGATCATAGATAGAGAAAGCTTTTTGATATTTAACACACATATATATATATAATTATATTTTATTTTTTTTTAAAAAAGAGAAAGAGAAAGAAGAAGAGATAGAAAAAGCTTGGGCTATGATTTTTTTGTTTGGTCGATCTTCTTGGCTCTTTCGTTTAATTTATTTTAATAAACAGTACGTGGCAATTCAAAAAGAAATAAATGAAAATGACTAGGAAGACCAAAAAACATGGAAAATGTCATATAGAGAATGATATAGCTTCCTCTACCTCCCCTTTGTTTTTCTTGTCAAATAGGGCAAAGCAGAAGAAGAGATAAAAAAAACCCTTCTTCGGTTTCCCCCTAAACAAATCCCAAATTTCCTCTCTCTTTTTTTTGTATCTTAAAAAAACCAAAAAATATTTTTGCAACCCATCTCGTGGCCTCATTCAAATTATTCCAAACGATCCAGCAATAAAAGCTCAAACAAATAACCCACTTGATCATCATATCCACTAGTGTCTTGTCTGAAAACAAGAAAGACAAGAAAGAAGAAGGAAGAGAAGGCAGGCTCATGTAATGGGTGCTTGTTGTTCAATCCCTTCCAAAACAGGTCTCCACAGTCATGGTAATCTCTAGTTCCATCCAAATCCATTATTTTTTTTTTCAACAGGTTCTTGTTTTTTCTTTCTTTATGGGTTCTTCTTCTTACATAAAAAACCTAAAAAGATGTTTGTGGTTATAAACAGCGACAACGAACGGGAACAGCAGCGGAACAGAGTTCTCATCGATGACGACCACAACCGCCGCGACGACAAGCAGCATCGTGGGACGACGGAGCCAATTCTCCGAAGCGGCGAGCGAGTGTTCCAATGGGATTATAAGTGATTCCGGTCTGATTCTTGAATTGCCGAATCTCAAAGCGTACACCTTTCTTGATCTAAAGACGGCTACAAAGAATTTTAAACCGGATTCAATGTTGGGTCAAGGAGGATTCGGCAAAGTTTATAGAGGATGGGTCGATGCAAAGACTCTTGCTCCTTCTAAAGCTGGTTCCGGTATGATCGTAGCCATCAAGAGATTGAATTCAGAGAGTGTTCAAGGATTTGCAGAGTGGCGAGTAAGATCTTTATTTTATCTCTTTTTTTCCTCAAACCTTTTTTTTTTTCTTGGCTCAATTATTACATCTTTTGATCATGATGAAGAAAGAGTTGACTATTCCAATCAAGAAACGACTTTGACTTTCTCTGTTGCAGTCTTGAAAAATACTTAAAAAGAAATATAAAAAGGTAAATTATAATAATAAATAAAGGAAAAAAGATTGCCAGCTACACAAAGGTATGCGAGAACGCATGGTCACACATGCCAAGTATAATATTGTACTCTCAACTATATGAAGTAGATGTATTGCATGATCACATGCATGAACTATATAACGTCATGTGGTTAACACCATAAACATACAATTTCAATACACCGGTTAACTGACTCCAGCGTTGACCAACATTGACCAAAAAATATTCCATTTTTTTATGTATACTATTAAAAACCAAAAATATAAATTGCTATATCAAATAGTTTCTATAATTTTTTTTTAAATTAAGACATATTCTATATTATATAAATAAATATTTTGTTTACATCTTTAATGTATTCATTCTTATAATTAGTAATTTTAATTTTGAAGCTAAACTAATAGTTAAATAAAAATTATTAATAATTATTTTGAATTCATATATATATATATTAATTATATATATATATATTATTTTTTCTACAGTCAAATATATTGTTTTGCAAACTCAATTTTTTGGATCTTCTATCTTCTATGTATTAAAAATAAATATTGTGTGTTTTTGTTGTTTACAATCAAATAGATTTCTTTTATTAAATAACCAAAACATTGTATTTAAATAAATCAAATAATAAGTTGATGTTTTTCATTGCAGTAGAAAAAAAACTAACTATTATAAGAATGGATGAATTAACAGATATATAATATATTTTTATATTGCAAAACTTAATAAATCTGAAATGAAAAACCACTAATAATTTTTTCAGATATTAAAATGTTTATTTTACCATGAGTATATAACATTTTCAATAATTCTAATAATTTTGATATGTATTGGGTTTGGTTCTAAGTATTTTTGTTGTAGAAATATTTTTTGTGATTGAGAATATTAAATAATATTTATTTTATATTTAGATAAATTAAGTAAGAAGTTCATGTTTTTAAATTAATAAAGTTAAAATAAATAATTTTCTTATTTGATTTATTATAACAAGATTATCTGGTTTGAATTAAAGTTTTAATATCTTATGAATCATTAAGTTTTGAAATTGAAAAAGATAACTATTATAAGACTAGATTAATGGAATATATATATACAATATATCTTTATTTTGGATCCATATATGTTTAAAATTATAAAACACTATAAATGATTCCTAAATAATTCAACTAATTTTTTTTTGGTTTCTAATATTAAAAACAAAAAAAAATGCATATTTTTATTGGTCAACATCGGTCAACGCTAGTCAATACTGGTCAACATCGGATTCTGATAAACGGTGTACCGGAATAAGATGGTTGTGATGTTGAGCACATGTCATCATATAGTTGGTATATGTGCCCATGCAATACATATACTTAATGTAGTTGACAATACATTTTTAAAATTGGGATGTGTGGCCATGTATTGAACAATACTTCCTGTAGCTGAGTATCTTTTTTCCATAAATAAATGATGCTTTGTACTATGATAATATTATAGCAAAAAGCGTATTATATAATTCTTTGAAATCGATTACCTATCTAACCATTTGATGATAATTTTGTATATCCTTCCATTGTTACATGTTATTTAGCTGTCATATTGTAATGAAAGTATTGTATTCATATATAACATAATAAATTTTATATATGAGTATATCTATTTTCTCTCGTACGTATTGGATGGAACATCTGACTTATTTAGAGATGATTAGGAGTCGGAAATCTTTCATTTGGTTCATTGGATTTTTTAGAGTTGAATAAGCTAATTAAACTTGAGATTTTGTGATTCTGGACAGTCAGAAGTTAACTTCATGGGAATGCTTTCACACCCAAATCTGGTGAAGTTATTAGGATATTGTCGTGAAGACAAAGAGCTTCTCCTTGTCTACGAGTTCATGCCTAGAGGAAGTCTCGAAAATCATCTTTTCCGACGTAACTAATTAAGATCCCTGAAACACACTAAACATTGTTCATCGTTCTAACAACGTACTCATAGAAAATTAATATTTGATTTACTTTGGATGGTCTTCATTTGATATAGGAAACGAGCCTTTTCCTTGGGAGTTAAGGATCAAGATTGCTATCGGTGCTGCTCGTGGCCTTGCGTTTCTACACGGCTTGCAAAGAGAAGTCATCTATAGAGACTTCAAAACTTCCCATATACTTCTGGATTCGGTTAGTCTAATTTAATACTCGCAAATGATATGAATAGTCTACTCTGTAATCGTTTTTTATCTTTGATAATGGAATGTTTTTGATACATATGGGGCGTATAGACCTATGACGCAAAGATTTCAGATTTCGGACTAGCAAAGCTCGGACCAGCAGACGAGAAGTCACACGTTACTACTAGGATCATGGGCACTTATGGTTATGCTGCCCCTGAATATATGGCAACAGGTACTTTTTTTCCTTTTTCTAATGACGGCTCTTTCGTCTTTTCTCCAATGCTAGTATTCGAACTCGCCAGCGGTTTTCTCCTTTTTCTAGTGACTATATATACCAGCTTACTAGTTGAACGAGTCAAATAACAAAAAGATTGTGTATTATTTTCTTCATCCTCAGGCCATTTATACGTTAAGAGTGATGTATACGCTTTTGGTGTGGTTTTACTAGAAGTAATGACCGGACTAAAGGCCCACAACACAAAAAGGCCAAGGGGGCAAGAGAGTTTAGTCGACTGGTTAAGACCGGAACTCTCAAGCAAACACAGGGTAAAACAAATAATGGACAAAGGAATTAAAGGTCAATACACTACCAAGGTTGCGACAGAAATGGCACGCATCACACTTTCTTGTATCGAACCAGATCCTAAAAACCGACCGCACATGAAGGATGTAGTTGACGTTCTCGAAAACATCCGAAAACTTAATGTTGTCCCTGACCGTTCTTCCACTAAACAGACCGTTGCTAGCTCTTCGCGTGCTTCACCACTTTAACATCAATACGGTTACAGAGCTGGCGCATTAGGGATTGAACGGAAGAGAGCAGCCATCGGACGGTGTGGACTAGAAAATGAAATTGTTGCTTAATACTATATTTTTCCGGACAGGCGCTATATATACGTTGACAATAGAGTTTTTTTTTGGTTTAATTATATTATTAAATCAATTTTACAGTGTTTTGATTCGACTATAATGTAATTTATTTTGTGTGGTTTTCAATACTTACGATTTTACACATTCTCATTTTTTTGTCTTGCACGGTTGGTGCCTCTGCCTTTGCCCGAATTTTTTGGGAACGGTGTAGCAAAACTTTTCCAGATTGGTTGGTATGTTCCGGTAATTATACGAGTTCTATTTCCTTCCCACGGGTTTTTTCCCTTTACATTTGTGACATGTGTCTGTATGTTAAATTGCTCCCTATCGAACATAGATCCTTTACATATATTAAAAAACGATTTTCATATTACCATCTCAGCAACAGAATAAGTTTAACGATAAATAAATGTATGTAAACAAATAAAATCTATACTAGTATTTTTGCAGCAGTTCTTGCTTAAAAATACTTTTTGAAAAAAATTTATATTTAGTGCATTGCTTTAATATTAGTTACCAAACCTTTAAAATTAATTATAGGTAAGATTTTAAAAAATTAGGAATTCTTTCTACCTTTCATTTTTATTTGAATTTATATTTAAATTATCTTGAATTATTCTATTTAGTTGATAAAAATTGTGATTTTTTTCCTACATATAATGTAATACAAAATTTTAAAAACGGACATATATTACTCAATAGATGAATAAAAAGTACGGGTACAATATCTCACATCGTCTAAAAAAATTGGGCAATGGTTTAAAGTCATACTATAAAAGAGACCAAAATGATTCTAAATACAAATGAGTAGAAATCTTGATTTATCAGACATTCAGACTTTAAAAACTTTTATTTGGTTTATTCCAGTTCTTTATTTTAAATATTTATAAAAGGTTAAAGATGAAAAGTATTTAAAACTTTTAAAATTTTAAATATAAGAAATATTTTACTGTAGATACACAATAAATATTAAAAATTAAGATGATATAATATGAGTTAAAATATCTCGTGACAGGATTATATAGCTGGACGGATTTATCAATATTTATATAAATTAAAAATATCATTAATTCCGTGTTACACGGGTAAAACATCATTTTATTATTTTGTTAATACTATCGGTATCAGAGAATATACATATCTAATTAAATTGATTAAATAAATATTATGTAAAAAATAAATTATATAGTTCATTTAATAATTATTATATAATTATAACATATTTAATTAATAAATACCATTTATAATTTAACCAACAAATACAATTTAATATAAAAAATCCAACGCTGTCTGATTCTATGGGCTTAATATCGTCTAAAGCCCATTGAAGCCCATAATCTTTATTCGTAGGTTGCTTTCAAGATGTAATATTTGCCGGTGCGATTTTGGTCTCGAGACTACAAAAGTACAAAGACTCGTTGTACTGCCCTAAGACTATCCTCATTAGCGTGTTTCTTAGTTGTTTTTTAAGGCAATTTTTAATAATAAAAAGGGAAAAAGAAACTTTGTTAAGAGAAAAGGAAAATTTTGTTGATTATTGGTAGAACCAAGTTAAGGTATTTCTTAGTAAAAAATATAGTAAAATAATAATTAATAACTTAAAATATTCAAAATTATTTTATATATCATAAAACATATTTTAATAATAAAAACATAAAATAACATACAACATTTAAAATTAAAACATAAAACATTAAAAAATAAAAACATAACACACAACATGAAGAGAGAACACACGAAAATGAAAGAGAAATGCCAAAAAAAATTTACCCCATTAGTCTCATTTCACCATTCATATTGCGTCACCTGTCCACTAAGAAACGTTTCTTTTGGTTCTAAAATTAGAAACGTTTCTTTCAATCCTTAACTTATGTTTCATTAATAGTTAATATCTATACTTAAGAAATTTTCTAAAAAACATCTAAGGACTACCAATGAGTATAGTCTCATACTATTATGCATGTGACATCCGAGCCCGACAATGACGTGACTTGTAAACTTTTGTGTTGACATATATTTATTAAATTCTATGTTTTTACTATTTAAAATTTAAACATTAACGTATACCGGTAACATTAGATATTAGAATAGTTTTCAATGTCAGAAGACAGAAAGACAGAGAAGGAAGCTCTTGAAGCTGTACTAATAAAAAAAAAAAAGAGAAAAGTAACATGGATTGCAATGATTTAAAGCTCTTTGTTTCCTAAATGCAGGTAGTGGAACGAAAAAAAAAAAAGAAGAAGTGATGTATGTTAGCTATTTTTACAGATAATTTTCAACATTAAACCCTTTTAACAGTCAAAACAAGAAAAAATGAGTTATAAAGTTCATATAAGAAACTTCTTCGATAATGTGTTGATGATTGGCAACAAAATTTTGAGTGTAAGTGTAAAATTATTACTTCAATAGGTATATGCATTAGCTAACTTTTACAATTCTCATAGATCTAAACTACTTGAAATACGACGATGTTGACAAAAAAAAAAAATGAAGGAAAAACTATGTTACTAATTTAACTTTCTTGAAAACAATATGACTAGATCTTCTTAGCACACAACTAAGTGTTTTTGTTTAATGTTTACGCAACTCCACAAGCCACATGCTTTGTTTTTCCAGAGACACTCACTAAGCTCGTACATCAGGCTTTTGATTTTCTTCTCAAAAGCAGTTCTGAGCCTAAAAATGGTTGAACAAAGCCCGTACCAATCATTAAGCTCTCTCTCTTACCTAATCTCCTTGTTAAAAATTGTGGGTTTAAGTAATTTTTGATTATTTTGTTATTCATTATTATCTGTAGAAATTTTAGTTGTTTAGAATTGATATTTGTAAATATCTTATTTTTAATATACTATTTTTTTTTTTACTTATCCTAGTTAAATTGTCTTAATTATCATTAATGATTTTTTTTTTTTTTTTTTTACTATTTTTGATGGCATTCTAATGTAAATTTTTACACTCTTTTTATTAAATGTAGTTCTCAATTAATATAGTAGGATATTATTTTGAATAATATCTAAGACTCTAATTCAACTTTTAACACTTTTCTAAAAATACAGAAATTAAAATTATCTAAATTTCAAATATGTAAGATACATCATAGATATTGAATAACAAACAAATTAGAAACATAATCACCTTCTGATTGACCATTCTAATGGAGAAGAAAATTCAATTACAATAATGATGACCAGAACTCATCTAGCCTAATTTTTAGATATCTCTAAATTAAATATTAACAAAAAAACTTCACCAAACACAAAAATGATAACACAACTGGCAAGAACACTTACTACAGTCTTACAGGGGGGGTCAGCATAATTCTCGGTAACAATAATTCTTTGGAAAGAGAGCAATGCTTTAACTTCTGGTAAATGACACAGATTAATAAGCTAAGATTATGATTACTGATTAGATAATTAATATGTTGACTTTACAGAACCGCGCCTACGGGAAGGATCTGGCTAGTAGTGGCAACGAGCCTTATTTGTCTGAAAAAGGCAAGAAAAATATATAAAAAAATAAAAATAGAAAAAGGAATAATAAATTTTAAAATCAAGAAAGAGAGAGAGAGAGCCACACCACACCACATGCCTTACTTCTTCAACCCCAACAAAAGAAAAAAAAAAAAAAGTTACCGTTGGCGTTAGACTGACTTAGAAGCAAATCGTTTCCTTCATGACCCAACGGTCATCTTAATCACCTAGCCGTTGCTCCTCTTCTCTCTTCAATCATAATAAAAATACAATATCTATTCTATTAAAAAAGGCAAAAACTTTAATTCTTTTGTCTCTCTCGCTTATTTCAATCCCCTTCTCTGACTCATCCTGATTCAATCAATTGCATCAGACAGAGAGAACAGAGAGCACAGAGAGAGATCCTTCTTCCTTTGATGCTCTTCTTCTTCCATTAGATTCTTCTCCAGGGAACACTATCCAAATCGAAGAATGGTTAATCCAGAGACTAATCGTAATCTCGTTGCCAAACCCATTACAGAGATTCATCTTCAAGGTAGTTTGTAAAAACCGAGTTTGATAGAGAGAATCTGAGAATTCTAGGGTTTCAAAAACATGATAAAAATCTGAATTTTTTTTTTTTTTTTTGGTCAGATGAGGATACGAGAAGCAGAAAAGTCGGAATAGAGATGAAGAGACAGAACAGGAGAGCATTGGGTGTGATTAACCAGAATCTCGTTGGTGCAAAAGCTTATCCTTGCGTTGTTAACAAGAGACGAGCCTTATCTCAGTAAATTACTCAACTCTTTCGAATCCTAAAGCTTGTCTCTTTTGTATCATCTCTGTTTAAAGATTTCTTATTTCTTTGGATTTTGTTTATTTCAGGAAAAAGCAAGGAAGCTGTGAGAAGAAGAAGCTTGATTCATTACATCCCTCAATTTCAAGGTCTATAAAAGTTTAAAGCTTTGGAAAAACGTTTCTCTGATTTTGTTTTTACTGAGAAAAGAGAGAAGATCTGAGATTGTTTTTTGAATATCTGCAGATCTCAAGAAGAGACCAAGAAGCTGAAACCATTGCTTCCAAGTAGTAGTGGTAACGAGTTTGGTGATTGTATATTCATTGATGAAGAAGAAGAAGAGGAGAAGAATGAAGCTACATTAGACCAACCTATGCCAATGTCGTTGGAGGAACTCTACATTGAATCTGATCCTATGGTAATTAATTTCATCAATCAATTACAATAGATCTTTATAGCTTGTAATGTAGTATTTCTAAAGAAGCTTTTTGTTTTTGGATAGGAGGAAGAAGTTGGGATGGAAGATATAATAGTTGAAGAAGAAGAAAAAGGAGAACCGGTTTTGGATATTGACGGATACGATGCAAACAACTCTCTTGCAGCTGTTGAATATGTTCAAGATCTATACGAATTCTACCGTAAAACCGAGGTATTGTTTTGTAAAATGTCTTTGAAGCAAAACCATAAGATATTTTGAGTTTTGTCTAAGACCATTTTCTATTGATTTTTGGTGATGTGCAGAGATTTAGTTGTGTTCCTCTAGATTACATGGCGCAACAGTTTGATATTACTGACAGAATGAGAGCAATACTTATTGATTGGCTCATCGAGGTATGCATATTCAAAGACTCTTTTGATACACAATGGTAATGGATTTATGATTGCATATAGAGAAGGCTGATTACGAACCTTATTGAATGTTTTCAGGTACATGACAAATTTGAGCTAATGAACGAGACATTGTTTCTGACAGTGAATCTTATAGATAGATTCTTGTCCAAGCAAGCTGTTGCAAGAAAGAAGCTTCAGCTTGTTGGTTTAGTTGCATTGCTTTTAGCTTGCAAGTACGAAGAGGTTTCAGTACCTATCGTTGACGATTTAGTTGTCATTTCGGACAAAGCTTATACGAGGAACGATGTTTTAGAAATGGTACAACCATAACTTAAAGAGTCTTCTTTCTTGTTTTGTTTTCCAAAACTTGAATTTTTTTTTATCTGACATCAAAAACCTCTGTGTGCAGGAGAAGATTATGCTTAGTACTTTGCAATTCAATATGTCGTTACCGACGCAATACCCTTTCTTGAAGAGGTTCCTTAAGGCAGCTCAATCAGACAAGAAGGTAAATTAGTTAAATCTATCAGTGACTTGTAACTAATAGCATATATATACTCATCAAACATTATGAATAACAACTATCTTGTTTACTGAAAACAGCTTGAGATCTTGGCGTCGTTCTTGATCGAGCTTGCTCTTGTTGACTATGAAATGCTTCAGTATCCACCATCCTTACTAGCCGCCACTGCAGTGTACACAGCTCAATGTACAATCCATGGCTTCAGTGAATGGAACAGTACTTGTGAATTCCACAGTCATTACTCTGAACATCAGCTCCTGTAAGTCATTATTATCCATTTGCACATCCTAAAAGATTGATCTTTATAACGAAATCACATACATAAACTGATCTTTGAATCGAATTGTGTTTTGTTATTGCAGAGAATGTTGTAGAAGAATGGTAAGACTGCATCAGAAAGCTTCAACGGATAAACTAACAGGAGTACATAGGAAATACAGCTCCTCCAAATTCGGATACATAGCAACAAAGTATGAAGCTGCACACTTTCTTGCGTCAGATTCTCACTAAAAGAGTGGAAAAATAGTAGTTTTGTTTATAGCTGCTAATAACATTTTCCCTCTCATTTTTTAGTTACAAAAAAGAAAACATCAACACAATAAGTTCAACACTTCCTCTGAATTTGATCTGTAATTTTTCTTTTATTGATATCTCAGCAATAAAATTCTCTAATATTCTGATTACCAATCATTCTTAAATTAATGATATTAAGATTGAGAATTTTAATTTGAACTCTTTTTCATCTACAAGATTTAAAAAAACACACATTGTAAATGAGTCCTTAACTAAACCAACCGCAGACAAAACTAGTGTCACCTAATAACATAAGACGTTGTCGTTTTCAATCTATATTTATATATGTCTCTCTCCCACCAAACTCTTTTTCAGATATTATTTGTAACTAAATAAAAAGTGTAAAGGTCAAAAACAGAGAGCTCCGAGAATCTCACCATCATGGCGGCGTCGGCGAACTCTTTCCTCGTCGGAAACAACACTCAGATCCCTGCTTTGAAACCCAGATCAACATCTCAATCCCTGCTTCACCTCAGCAAACCAAACACCATGAGCCTCGCCGGCAAAACCAAGCCCGTAGCGGTTCGATGCGTCGCTTCGAGTACGACTCAAGTTCAAGACGGAGTTAGATCCGGGTCCGTCGGATCCCAAGAACGTGTCTTTAACTTCGCGGCGGGTCCAGCAACTTTGCCTGAGAACGTTCTCTTAAAAGCTCAGGCGGATCTATACAACTGGCGTGGATCTGGGATGAGTGTGATGGAGATGAGTCATAGAGGCAAAGAGTTTCTCTCAATTATACAAAAAGCTGAATCTGATCTTCGTCAGCTCTGGGAGATTCCTCAGGAATATTCCGTTTTGTTCTTACAAGGTGGTGCCACTACACAGTTCGCTGCTCTGCCTCTCAATCTCTGTGAACCTGATGATACTGTCGATTTCGTTGTTACTGGCTCGTGGGGAGACAAAGCTGCCAAAGAAGCCAAGAAGTATTGCAAAACCAATGTGATTTGGTCTGGGAAATCTGAGAAATACACAAAGGTTCCATCTTTTGATGAGTTGGAGCAATCTCCGGACGCTAAGTATTTGCATATATGCGCTAATGAAACTATTCATGGTGTTGAGTTTAAAGATTACCCTGTTCCTAAGAATGGGATCTTGGTTGCTGATATGTCTTCTAACTTTTGTTCTAAGCCTGTTGATGTGTCTAAGTTTGGTGTGATCTACGGTGGTGCACAGAAGAACGTTGGTCCATCTGGTGTCACTATTGTAGTGATTCGTAAAGACTTGATTGGGAACGCTCAGGGTATTACACCGGTGATGCTTGATTACAAGATTCACGATGAGAACAGTTCGTTGTACAACACACCTCCTTGCTTTGGGATTTACATGTGTGGTCTTGTGTTTGAAGATCTGTTGGAGCAAGGTGGATTGAAAGAAGTGGAGAAGAAGAATCAGAGGAAAGCTGATTTGCTTTACAATGCTATTGAAGAAAGCAAAGGCTTTTACAGGTGTCCTGTTGAGAAATCAGTGAGGTCGTTGATGAATGTGCCTTTTACATTGGAGAAATCTGAATTGGAAGCTGAGTTTATCAAGGAAGCTGCGAAAGAGAAGATGGTGCAGCTTAAAGGGCATAGATCAGTGGGAGGTATGAGAGCTTCTATTTACAATGCAATGCCTTTGGCTGGTGTTGAAAAGCTTGTTGCTTTCATGAAAGATTTCCAGGCTAAGCATGCTTAAGTTTTAAGGGTTTTTGTTTTTTTGTTGTTGTTGTTGCATTTTGGTTTATGTTTGTTTGGTGATAATAAGCTTGAAAGCTTATGATTTGGTTTTCTTCCCTTTCCGGAATTAATAATAATGGTTAGCAATGTATCAAAATCTTTCTCCATCAATTGGAAAAGCAGGTTTGTTGTAACAAACAAAGAGCTTTGTTATTTGTTTGAAGTGATGATAAAATCGCCATTAGATAAATCTGCAGGTGTTCTCATATTCTCTTTTTAACGTTTCCTCTCTCTGCATCTCCTGAAACTGAAGATCCAATTTTTACAAAGAAGCATTACTCAGTTCAGGTCCCAGACTAAATTCTGATATACTGTATAAAAAAACAGAGTTCAGAGTAAGAATGTAAGTTACCATTTGGTATTGTGTGTCTATAAGAAACAGCTACATTTTGAAAGAACTCTCTGGTAGCATCTGCATGTACAAGTAACTATCATTCAGTTCACTACTAGAACCTGAGCAATGGAGAACAAAACCAATGTACCAAGACTAACCATGTTCCATTGTCAACGAAGGATCTTGCTCATCGATAAACCCGATTAGTTTCGCCGGATTCCCAGCCACCATGCTGCAGAAACACCCAAATAAAAGATCCATTTGAGAGATGTGTAAACAGAAAATCCCAAGGAGATTGGTTTTTTAGATGCATTTAACTATTTCAGCTTTATACCTATGAGAAGGAACATCCTTTAACACAAGTGAACCAGCAGCTATCATTGCTCCAGCGCCTATCTTAATGTTACCAAGTATAGTTACACATGCTCCAAGAAGAGCACCATCGCCTATATTTGGATGGCGGTCACCAGTTTCCTTCCCAGTTCCTCCTAATGTCACACCCTAGACATGAAAATACCAACTAGCTTCACTAACGTTGATGATACTTCTCTTTGTGTTTTGAAGAAATGAATTCAGAGAAGAGATCTGTACATGCAAAATTGAGACACGGTCGCCTATCACAGCAGTCTCACCTATGACCACACCAGTTCCATGATCCAACAATATTCCCTTCCCAATTCTTGCAGCTGAACCAAAAAAAACAAGTTAGTCTGATGCTAGATGTAAAAGCATAAGCAAGATATGAATCTGAAACTTTACCCGGATGGATATCAATTCCAAAAACCTGAGAGAAACCACTGACATGGATTAGAGATTGTACACCAAGACTATAAATATAACAATAACCTAAGAAGCTGTGGAAGTTACACTACCTCGCTTACTCGGCTTTGCAATGCCGATGCTAATAGTTTTCGTCCTTGCTTCCACAACTTATGCGCAACTCTATATGCCTCGAGCGCAAGATAGCCCTGTAGAACAAATTATTCTGGTAAAATGCACATGAAAACTCACTTAGCAGTCGTTTTGTACCAGCATAAGATTAAGAGAGATATCATTGTAATTGGTTAAGAAACTACCTTTAGATGTAAAACAGCCGAACTATACGATAGACAAGAAGGATCTCTGTCTTTGAATGCCTTCAACAAAACAAATACCAGTGCAGTCAGATTATCTGAAAATACTGTCTGAAACAAAAGAAAGATATTTAAGTGTTTATACCTGAACATCAAGACGAATCGAGTTCTGAATACCTCTGTCATGTACCATAACATTGCAAAAGATATCCATGAGTTGAGTTGCTAACAAGGTAGTGTTTTGGAGACGGTTAGCCAGAACAAAACTCAATGCTTGCTCTAAACAGTCATGGGACAAGATACTAGCATACAAGAAGCTACTCAAAACCGGCTCATTTTCTGCCTGTAAAAACACAACAGCGTTTCAACATTCATCATTGTAGGAACAATATGCACAACCACTGTTCCACAACTTGCCCTCAAGGATGGAGATTTCAACAAACATTAAGGCCTAAACATTATTAATATATAGTAGAATGTAGATGGATGAGACTTGAGAGCAATACGTAACATCAATTAAGTAACACCTAAAAGGTATCATAATTAAGTGCTTAAAGAGACAGATATCACATTTTTAGTGAGAGCACTTGACCCCACGGTCTTGTCCTATTCATATAAAAGGTACACAATATTAATGTCTTTATCAATTATCATAACCTTTGTAGAATCGAAGTTGATTAACAATATCAAAGTTTCTATCTTTGTGGAATTTAAGTTATGTATATGAAAAAGAAACTGTACAAGAACCGATTCTTATAAAGATACATGGAGAGAAAACCTCAAGCTTAGCTTCTGCTCTTATAGAATCCCAAATGGGGTCGTAACCAGAGTTGACAAAATCCAGCAAAACCGGGTCGTCGTCCACGGGAATAATGGTTCCTCTAGCGTAAACCGGGAAAACCCTCTCGAAAGGAAACTCATCGCCGGTCTTCACGTCGTCGTCTACGGCAGAAAAATCACAATTCCCGCCGTTCAAACTAGCCATGGCTGAAAAGAGAAGCAAATTGAAGAGTAGAGAGGATTACAAAAAAAAGTAGGAAACCCTCTTTTAAAACAGAGTGATTGATACTTTTTTCTTAATTGGGTTGGAATCGAAATAGCGACAATCAAAAAGGTAAAGGAAAAAAAGGAAAGAAAGTAAAACTGAAGTCTTGTGTTTGTGTCCACACTGTTGTGTGTTTGGAATGTTTCATGAGAATTTAGATGTGGTCTGGTCTCTTTCTCTTTCTCTTTGCTCTTGTTTGTTGTGATGCGTGTGACCGTGATTCAGTCCAAGTTCTTAATACCATTGCGAGAGAGAATCCAAATTATTTGGAAGTATCCTTTATATATTATAATAATATACTTTAAGCGTACCACACGAAGTGGGACGTGAACTATATAAGATTAAATGGTCGTAAAACACTTTTCACTTTTAAAGTCTACCACAGTTTTACACAGCTGACTTTACACATGCTTCTTTTGTAAGGGAAAATATAATCTGTTGTTTCTCATATTCGTTTTGTGACTCAAAATCTAGAAGACAGAAAAGTTTATGTTCTAGACAATTCTAGTTCTAGAAAAAGAGAACTATGTGCATTAATTTAAAAAAACATCGTGTAAGTGTAACTTTATAAATGTTTGTTATTAAAAAAAAACATATATATAGAGATGATTTTGGGGAAAATTAAAGATTACAAATTCCTTGATTTATCAGCAAATTAGGCATACCAAGGAATATCATCAATTAAATTCGTTTTCGTATTTATATTTTCAATTGCAAGGATTCGTATTTATATTTTGTACAAAAAATAATAATGGGCAAAAAGAGAATAAGAATAAATCTGACAGGAGGCATAAAACGCCGCATGCAAATCGCCGAAATCGATCAACGTCGCTTTGAAACCCTAAAAAAAAACTAAATCCACCAATGGCGAGAAGATCCGCTTCGATGCTGAGTCGCCTTCTGGCGAATCCGTCGTCTCCATTCACCGCACCGTCCCGATCCATCACCTACATGCCTAGACCCGGAGACGGAGCCCCACGAATCGTAACCCTAATCCCCGGCGATGGAATCGGACCTTTAGTGACCGGTGCGGTTGAACAGGTCATGGAAGCGATGCACGCACCGGTGCATTTCGAACGGTACGAGGTTAGAGGCAACATGAGGAAAGTCCCTGAAGAAGTGATCGAGTCTGTGAAGAGAAACAAGGTTTGTCTCAAAGGTGGGTTAGCGACTCCTGTTGGTGGTGGTGTCAGTTCTTTGAACATGCAGTTGAGGAAAGAACTCGATATCTACGCTTCTCTTGTCAATTGCATCAATGTCCCTGGCTTAGTGACACGACACGAGAATGTTGACATTGTTGTCATTAGAGAGAACACTGAAGGAGAGTATTCAGGACTTGAGCATGAGGTTGTTCCTGGTGTTGTCGAGAGCCTTAAGGTAACCATCGAAATTGGTTTTAGTCCAAATTGTGATCTTTTTGTTTAATTACCTTATATATGTTGTTGTAGGTTATAACAAAGTTTTGTTCTGAGAGGATTGCGAGATATGCATTTGAGTATGCATATCTGAACAATAGGAAGAAAGTGACTGCTGTTCATAAAGCTAACATTATGAAGCTTGCGGATGGGCTCTTCCTCGAATCTTGCAGAGAGGTTGCTAAAAAATATTCGGGGATTACTTACAATGAAATCATCGTTGACAATTGTTGTATGCAGCTTGTCGCTAAGCCCGAGCAGTTTGATGTTATGGTAATACTCTACTTTATATATGTCCTTTATCTAATGGATATTGTCTGTTGGTTTTTGCAAATTATAATATTATTCTAATCATGTTTGTTTCAGGTGACGCCTAATTTGTATGGTAACCTTATAGCAAACACGGCGGCTGGAATAGCCGGTGGCACTGGAGTGATGCCTGGAGGTTTGTCCATAAATACATATCAGTTGAAGTTATAGTCTTTCTTAAAATGACATTTCTTGGTTTGTTGGGAACAGGAAATGTTGGTGCAGAACATGCTATATTTGAGCAAGGCGCATCAGCAGGGAACGTGGGGAATGATAAGATAGTGGAGCAGAAGAAAGCTAATCCGGTGGCTTTACTTCTCTCATCAGCTATGATGCTTAGACATCTCCGGTTTCCTACTTTTGCTGATCGGCTTGAGACCGCAGTGAAACAAGTGATACAAGAAGGGAAATGTAGAACGAAAGATCTTGGAGGTGATTGTACCACGCAAGAAGTTGTCGATGCTGTCATAGCAGCTCTTGAGTGATGCCCATGTGAGCCTCTCTGCTTCTTCGTCTTTCGTCTTTTTTCATAAAGTGTTGGTTTCCTCTGTTTTCTATTGCTATTGTTTGGTTGATTGATTTTATTTGATCATTTTTCTCTTCTGATTCATATCCGACCTCGTGTTTGAGCATTACCTCTATGGTTACATAATAATAAAATGGATTCCTAATAAAATCAATAAAGACAGAAGCAGTTTTTGTTTATTAAGCAAAGAGTTTATTCTCTTTTTGTATCAAATTCGGCAAAATATATTATTACTTGTAGTAATCTTGGCTGTTCCTATTTCCGAAATCTGGTTTAACATATTTTCAGATGCTCACAACGTTATCATATCTAATTCACGTACATGTACACGTATACAATGTAGCATAGAAAACATTAATTAGGGGTTTTACAGAGTATAAACAGAGCAGCCTCATGGGTATAAGAATTTTGCTATAATTAGGGGTTTAACAGGCTGCGACGCGCAAAGACCAACGATTTTGTACCTCAGGAAAGATTTAAGAAGAAGTGAAAAAAAGGAATATCCTCATTTCCGTGTCGCATACGAGTACAATCCGTAGGAAGATTTCAAAACTCAACCTTCTACTTCTCTGTTTTTGTTCATTTGTTTCCGCTTTGTTGAGATCTCCCACCTATAAAATACATCCTTGGTCCATCATCTCTCGATCTCAGAACAAAAGACATTGAAGAAGAACAAAGAACAACAACAGAAAGAAGGAAACGCTTTGTTTTTGAGAAGTTTTGCTCTGTTTTCTTGATTCTGAAGATTGAAATGGCATCGAACAGTGAAGCAAGGCCTCTGCCAAAATTCGGAGAATGGGATGTGAATGATCCAGCGACGGCTGATGGATTCACCGTTATATTTACTAAAGCTGGGGAGGACAAGAAAACAGGTCGGAGCTCCAGCAAGGCAGCTTCACAGAGGAAACGAGATGGCGCTAAACCTACGGCCAAGAAATGGCTCTGTTTTACCTTTTCTTGATTTCTTGTAACTCAAGTAATCATTTGAGAATAGCATTGAGAAACTTTTGTCGTAGAACTTTTTTTCATTAATCATTTGTTTAGCATTTCTCTTTATAACATGTCAAGATATTGAATTAATAGAAATGCTTAGACATTACCAAAATATACTGCTAAATTGCTAATACATCATTATTGAGAAACGTTTGGCTAGTTAGCATTGATACTGTTCTATTCCCTGGGACCTGTATATGCTTCTTAGTATTCTTACGTTAACGTTTATTGTCCTTGTCCATTTACACTCTTCTTATAAGAAATAAATTTGGAACAAATTATGTGATATTTTATGGATACTTTTACTGTGCTTTCCCTGATGATTCCTAAAGGAAAAAACAAATTTCCTTGTGTAAATATCTAAATCTCAACCGAAATTAGATATGTTCTCTGGTTAATCAGACAACAGTATCTGATCAAAGATTGTTCTGCTCTTTTCTCTTTGTGCAGAAGTTAGAGAAGCGATACGGTAATCTCCGGTGATTATATACTTTCTCTAAAGACAAAAGGAAAAAGACCATAAAGAAGAATATTTTTTAACGCTAAGTAGCCAAGTGCAGGGTATGGTGACGTTTCAGTGAAATTAGATTGCTAATCATTGAGAGCCAAAAGAGAAGACAATGTTCATAGCATCAATTAGAGGAAGATTTACAAAGGACAAGTGGTCAACATTGTGGTAATACTCTATTCTTTTTCAGATGACTCCCTTCAAATCATTTGGTAAATTATAGTATTCCTTTATTTTTTGGGGCTTATTTCTTCTCTCTTCTGTGATGTTCTTTTTCTCTATATTAGTGTATTACAACTTCTGTCTCTCTGTCTCCCATTAAAATAACAGAAATACTACGGAAATAAATACGCACTATGAGTAGGAAATGAATCGTACCACGACTTTATTGAACAAGATTCTCCTACTACTCTTATTGTTTAAAACCCTAGATTCTTGGACCCTATAATGAATGGCCTTAGCTTTTTTTTTCTTTAGGTAAAATATTTGTTTATATGTTTAAATCTCTCCTTGGAAAACGTTTCTATGAGTTGTCGTGTTTTTATTTCCTGATGAAACAGATCTTTGAGTTTGCCAGCGATGACAGAGGAGGCAAAGAGGGACAAGTTAGGAGACAAGATAATCATAATAATCAAGATAGCTCGACGTTGCTTGTTTCATGACACATAAAGATGATTAAAATAAGCAAAAACGGATAATTTTGCAGATATTCTCACTTTATAAGGTTTTGACACATGCCCAATTTGCTCTTACATACCTTTTAAAGGGTCCTTTTGGATTTTTCTGTAACGTTTTCCTCTAATATATATCTTTTGGAGTCTCTGAACCTTATTGACCCACCATCACCCATTTCCAAGTTTAAGGCTTTTGATTTCTCTGTTTTGCTTCAGAGCTAAAAATGGCTGAATCATCTTCTTCAGCGGCGACTACGCATTTACCTGCTAGGTCTATTAGTTTGCCTACAAGACTAATCCATTCTAAAGCACAGAGAGTTGAAGAAGAAGTGAAAAAGATTCAAGCTTTAAACTCTTCTTCATCAGCTTCTTCTAGGATCCAACTTGGACTTGCCAAGCTCGTGGAGCTCTATGACTTTGTCAATGAACAAGTCATATGTTCTCCTCAAGGCCAAAAAGCTCTCCGCCTTGGTCGCAACGCGAAACTTGTGGAAGACGCTCTTGATGAATCCATCTTGTTACTCGATGTCTCTGACTTCACAAGAGACTTGATAGAAACATTCATGGAGCAGATACAAGTCCTTCAATCTGCTCTACGTAGACGCGGAGGAGATCTCTCTTCCGTTCAATCCGAGATCCGAGCTTACATTAGCTTTCAGAAGACATTCAAGAACGCAGCAGCGAGACAACTTAAATCCCTTGCAAGAACACAAACAAAGAAGAAACCCTCGGTTATCAAACAATCCGGTGACCTCGATCAACATTCTTCTATGATCTCCAATATCCTAAGTCAATCAAATGCATCAACAATCTCTATTTTCAAGTCACTCTTGCAGTTTCTTACTAATTCTCCCGTTGAGAAACAGAGGAAGAATGGTGAAACTGGATGTGTAGAGAACTCGATGATCCGTTCATTCTATGGAAGAATCATCCGTAGGAAAATAGGGAAGGTCATTGATGCGCAAACGATGCTCGGGAGATTAGCTATGCTTAGTTTTAGCCTTGAAGCAATTAAGGATGAGTTGAGTTACTTATCAAGACGACTTATTCAAAATAGAGCGTCTCTCTTGAACATTGTGACTCCTTAACAAAAATAGTTTGCATATTTTGTGTAAATCCAGGTCTTATAGAGATAAAATTATTATAGGACTACTGTCTACTTCCATAAAATTCTTTTTTTGAATCTTTTGTGGTTAGGATTGGATTTTTGTACATGAATTGATCCGGTAAAAAAAATAATAACAAAAAGTACAAAACAAAAAAAGGAGCATGTGAATATATTCCTAAACCTATGTGGTGCATCATCATCGGTCACTTAAGACATCACATGCTGAACAAACTTACCAAACTTGATTATTGTTGTCTTCTAGCCTCGTGTCGCTCACGTCACGTGCTTGTCGTGCGAAATTATCTTTACCTAAAGTTTTGTTTACCAATTTTTATTCTATATGACATGTTATTATTTTGTGTACGATGATGATCCACGAGAGCATACAACTCAGAAACAAATAATTGTTTCTTCCCCGAGAATAAACAATTTAAATTAAAGAAATTCTTTATTTTGTTTGGTTCATGATATGCCAACGAGCATTACAGTCCATGTTATATGGTTTAAAGTTTGAGAAATCTTGTGGGTATAGATTAGTGATTAATGTTTTATCTATTACAAATACATAAAAGTGTTTGACTTTTGATTTTTTTTTTTTTTTCATCAAAACATAGAGTGCTGGATTTGTATGGTCGACATCAGAAAAAAAGAGAGTAGTCTATGAAGTTCAAAGTATTATACCAAAAACGCCTAATTTAAGCACGTCACATTTATCATGGATCTAATATGTTCAGGAATTCTGACATCGCCTTAACCACAACCTAATGACTATTTTGAGCTTTTCTCCTCCGTGAACTCCGACCACTTTTTTGGCTTTCGACCACCACTATTTTCTTTTTACTGCGTCCTTAAAATCGGCGGCCTCAGTGAGATCTCTGTAATTTATTCTGACTAATTCATTCTTTTTACTGCGTCCTCTTTGTTTTTACTGCGTCCTCTTTCTTTGTAACAACTCCTTAACGTTTTCTCACTAATTCATTCTGAAGGCATAGAGAGAGTGAGAAGTATCCAAATTCTTTTCTCTTCACCTTCGTCAGCTTGTGAAACACATACCACATATGCTACATCATAATAAATGAAATGCATGTAATGCTTTAGAAATATTGTATTGAGGTCAAAAAAAAAGAAATATTGTATATGTACGTAGGTGTATTGTTAATATTATATGAAGGACGCAAAATTTAGCTACAATTTGGATGTATAAAGGGGGAAACTATATATGTGTATACTTCATATTTACGTAGATTCACATAACTGAAACACATACAAAACAACTACCTAGACATTCAATGGATTTTCATCATCGCCATTTATCGATGGTACACATCAGATCAATCCACTTTCTAATTGTATTTATTCATTACTTGTTTATTCTAACGTTTTGCTTTTTTTTTGAGTGTATTAGGAAACCACATTACGTGTTTGGATCTGGATAAATTTCTTATGTTTTGTCCTCGTAAACGGTCAAAATTACAACGTACTTAATTATGGTGCTAAAGGAGATGGTCAAACTGATGATTCAGAGGTAAATTATTACTATTTTTTTCTTTCTAGTTTTTAGTTATTTTTGCTTAGAATGATTTTTTAGAATTAATCTTGATTATCTTCTTTTTCTAAAAATATACTTTTAGTTAATGTTCTAAAAACCAATTCTGTAAAAAGGTTTTTGAGCAAGCATGGAATGATACATGTGGTGGAGACGGAGACATCAAAACACTTCTTATTCCTTTAGACAAAACATTTTTACTTCAGCCTACGGTGTTCCAAGGTCCATGTAAATCTAGCTCTATAAAAGTTCAGGTACATAGACAATTAATCTGCAAATTTTTTTTATGAGAGAAAAATTAGATCACCAGTAAAATTTGCTTTTGTTTTTTTTAAGTTGGATGGAGTTATCATAGCACCTAGCGATAAAGGAGCCTCGTCCAATCCCACCCCTAAAACGTGGATCAAATTTTCATATGTGTCTGGTCTAATGATCGTTGGTTCTGGAACGATTAATGGTCGTGGTTTAACTTTTTGGGAGGTGACAATTTGATATATCACAATTTTTACTCGATTTTTAATTCACTGTAACAAAATCATAGTTTTTTTTTTTTCAGCTAAATTTGAAAGCTTCTCAACGACCTACCGTAAGTATATCTACTAAATTAGCTATCCATTATTTGAAAAAAAAAGAATTTATTACAATCTTCATATATTGCTATTTTTTTTTGTAGGCATTACATATTAGCAAATGTGATAACTTTAGGATAAATGGGCTAACCTCGATTGATAGTGCAAAAAACCATATATCAATCAACAAATACAACACTGTTGCAATATCAAACATAAATCTTTTTGCACCTGAGACAAGTCCCAATACAGATGGAATTGATATAAGTGAATCAACTAATATCAACATATTTGACTCTACAATTCAAACGGGTGCGTACTTATTAATCAATTATTTTAGTATTCTTTTTAAAAAATATGAATGGCGCACAAAACAAATGAAGCATAGTAATTTGAAGATGAGATTTTTTTTATAACTATTAGTTTATTATAGTTCCAGCTTTTATGTATTTGCAATTTCCTTTCTGAAAAGACTAATTTATTTTTTAGAACATGAAAGACAACATAATAACATTCATTTGAATTTCAATTATTAAATTCTCAGGGGATGATTGTATAGCAATCAACAGTGGAAGTTCTAATATCAACATCACAGGAATTAATTGTGGACCAGGTCATGGAATAAGGTAATTCATGATATTAATTAAAAAATTAGTTTACATTATGAATAAAAAGCTTACTTACAAAGAAAAAAGGTTGAAAGTATTCATTATTTTATTATTATTATTGGACAACAGTGTAGGAAGTCTAGGAGCCGGTGGAGCAGAGGCTACAGTTAGTAATGTACAAGTGACTCATTGCACTTTCAATCAGACGACGAATGGAGCTAGAATCAAAACATGGCTGGTATATATATCTACATTCATTTGTATATACTAATTGTTACCTTTTATATCTAAATTAATATTAATCATTCAATATCATCTTAATATTTAGGGTGGACAAGGATATGCAAGAAACATAAGTTTTACCGACATCACACTCATTAACACAAAAAATCCAATTATAATTGACCAACAATATATAGATAAAGGACGTCTTGTTTCCGAGGTAAACTTTTTCTTAGTACTTTATAAATCAAATTATATATCCTATTTGGAAGCATAATAATAATTATAAAATTATATATATTTATGTTATAGGAATCAGCAGTGGCGATTAGCAATGTAAAGTATATCGATTTTCACGGGACAACATCGAATAAAAATGCTATAACGATTAAGTGTAGTGAAACCACACATTGCATAGACGTCGTTATGGATGGAATTGATATTACCATGGTGGATGGAGGAAAACCTAAAGTTAATTGCCAATATGTTGATGGGGAGTCTAGTGATAATGATCTAATGCGTAACTGCTTTAAAAATAACACTAGTACTAATTAGTGATGTCCATAAAAAAACCTATAGAAATCTTGAGTGAAATGATATTTGAATACCATGAATGATATTTGAATGTCTTTTTATTCTCTCTCTTTTACTTATCAAATAGAAATTAACTTATTAATAGTTTTGAAAATTCTTTTACACAAAACTAATTAGCCGAGCAAAATAGTCCAACAAGACAATATATATTTTTATTAGAAGGTAAAAGAGTCAAGCGATAAAGTTGATAATGTATTTGTAACTCAAAGACAAAGAAGACAAGCCTTGGTTCTTTGAAGCCGGACACATTTAGTTTAGATCCCTTTAACCAAAATTATATTTTACCCTGACACCCAAAAAAAAACAGTTGGTATAGAAAACAAACGAACAAGAAACTGATTTTAAATATTAAGCTTGCAAGAGATGTCTAAGAAGAAGACAAAGAGGAACATGAGTTACAAGAGTCACTGGCCATAACTGATGATATTATTCATGTTAGAAACAAACAGATCAGATTAGTGACCCATGTTCTTCTCACATGTTCCCACATCGTTTACCCGAGAATTCCTCTGTTCTTGCGCTTCTCTGCAATATATATATAGAAACCCTCAAGAACCCTATAATAGAGCATCTCAATCCAATTTAGAGTTCTGAAAAAGAAAACTAAAATTCATGGAAAGTTTAGATTCCGTCTTCATGTCTGCTCAAACTACACACCAACCAGTCCGATCTGTGAGTCTTCCTTCAAGAATCCATCCACTCTCTGTTAAACTCAGAGCAGCCTTGAACCGGCTCAGCATCTGGCGGAGGTCTTCTTCCTCAATCTCGGTTTCCGCTTCTTTTGGGTACGAGACTCTTCTCGTTGGACTCGTGAACCTAACGGAGTTCTACGGTTGCGTGCATGAGCTACTTGAGTCCTCTTACGTGAAACACACTCTTCTTCATCACCAGGAAGGAAAACTTCTAGCAGATTCTTTAGATGGATCTGTTGTGTTGCTCGACGTGTGTGAGGCCACAAGGGAGGTGATTGTCGTGATGAGAGAACACGTGGCGAATCTCAAATCTGCCGTTCGTAGGAAAGGTGGCGTTGTAGAGAAGGAAGTTAAAGCATACGTTAACTTCCGTAAGAAGGCAAAGAAACAAATCTCTAAACACATCAATGCACTTAAGAAAATGGAATCCAAAGGTATTCCAACCAACATAGATCAAGATTCAGCGATACCACCCACGAGTGTTCTGAGAGAGACAATCGAAATCACTGTCTCGATTTTCAGACATCTTTTGTTGTTCTTATCAGCAATACCGCCACCACCATCGCCGGCAAAAAAAATCAAGTCTACCATCGGATTTTTGTCGATTCCTTTTGTATCTTCATCATTGTCAGATAAATCTATGGATCTGATAAAGGAAATGAAGAGTCTTGATGATGTCTTTCTAGGAAGAAACTTTGTCGAAGTCGAGACAATGCAGAACGAGAAGATGAGGAGAGATGTTGTTGAAGATGGTTTTCGTGATCTGGAGGCAGAACTGGACTCTGTTTCCAAGTGTTTAGTTAAGAACAGGGTTTTGTTCCTTAACATCCTCAGTAACTGTTGAGACTAAGCTTTTTTTGTCAACAGATGTACAACTTTTTCCTCAAATTGTCGTTAAATAAAGACTACTCTTAAATAAAAGTGAAAAGTAAGAACAAGGAAACCAGAATCTCAAGGGTAATAGACAAGAAATTCGATTTGTCTCTGTGTACAATGAGGTTCTCAAGCTAAAAAGTCTCTGTCTGTCTTGAGTAACACAACTGATTCACTTTTAACCAACCAAGTTGGGATACTAAATCTGAGAATTGAGTTCCACGGGAGAAGATATAGGTAGTAGTTTTTTTGTTTTGTCTACCTAATCAAAGATAATGGATTATTGAGCTTACTTAATAATCCACACCCAAACGTCAATATATATGGAGCTTACTTGGCAAATGCACTGTATCACAATTCATAAGAAAGACCTAACAAGTAATTAAAAACACACACACAGCGAGGGTTGCATGTTGTATCACGATCTAAATTAAACACCAAAAGAGCTTGGTCAAGAGAGCTTTAGCTACCCCCTCCAAATTTAAGTACCTAGGCAAAAGGAACATTTCTCATAATCACATTCGGAGCCCGCTGGGCGGGCTTAACAATTAGTTTCCTTCCAGCCAATTCACTTCCATCAAGTTCCTTCACCCTCTCATCAACGTCATCTCCGATAATGGCAATAGAAGCATGGCTGTTATATAAAAGAAAAGAAGTTAGTAAAAAATTAAAGAAGCTAAGTTCTAGAAAGAAAGAAAGAAAGAAGGAAGCAAGCAACAAACAAACCTGTCGACAACATTGGTTTCAGGGTTTGTGTTAAGAAACACTCTAGCGATTACTCCACATGACTTGAAATGATTGTTCAACGCCTCCTTGATCTCATCCAAGGGAAGCGAATTGTTGAATCCCTCAACGTGAACATACCAACTACAATAATTCAATATACATATAGTATCAACGTACACATGATGATGAAGACGACGGCATTTTTAACATATTTACAAAAAGAAAAGAAAAAAGCATCAAATTTTACCCGTATTCTGGTTTCTCAAAGATGGCTCTTATTTTAGGATCACCCAAAAACACTCCCGTCCGGCGCTAAAGTAGAATAGATCTAATCAGATATATTTCTTAAATATGCAGAAAAAAAAAAATTGTGAAGAAACAATAAATCGAGAAACAGAGAGGCATAAGGAGAGGAAGATTACCCGATAGTCTACGGGGACGCGAGGTTTCAGGCTACCGAAGAGGGTACCGGGAGCTTTCAGGGGGCCGTTCGATTCCATGGAGAAGTCGAGAAGAATTGCAATAACTCTAGGGTTAAGATAATTTCTTCGTTTTAGGGTTTTCGGTTTTAGGGATTTCCGATGACTAGTCTCTAGGGATTAAGATAATTTTCTTAATCTTTTTCGAATTAGTATTTTAAAATTAGATTAGTATTATATATATATTAACAGTATATATATATTTTTTTTGTCAACCATTGGGCCACAACAGGCCGGCCCATTAGTCTAATTCCTACATTTGTAGGGAGCGGGACTCGATCCCGGCTGTGATGATGCCTTATGTATTCGTATGTATTAACAGTATTTTTATATTAGTAAAATCACATTTTAAATCTTCAAAGTGTAACTGAGTAGCACTTTCAAACTCCAGAGAATTTCACTAACACTATTAACCTTTAAAATGATTTTACTAACGCTTTGAACCTTCAAAATGATTTTACTAACACTTTAAACCTTCAAACTAACTTTCATGTTTGTACCGTCAAAAAAATAACAGAATAATAATATTCGTCAACACGAAATAGTTAAACTATGTTGGTTTAATTTTAATTTTAATTAGTTTTAGTTTATATAAAAAGAGAAAAATATAAATTTATATTCATCTTCATTGTAAACAAAACTTTTACAACATCACTCTTCATATTATTAATCTTTTTAATAAATGCATTTCCTCTGGATTCTGATTAAATCGATTGACTTCTCATTGGAAACCAATGAATCTTCTAAATATGTTGTCGTCTTAAATTTTAGATTTATCGAATGTTTTAAATTCTTCATTTTTTTTTGCTTTATGTATTTTTTTTGTTTTTTAACTTTTTTATCAACCGTAATAAATATTTAGATCAAACCAGCATAGTTTAACTATTTTATGTTGACGGATATTACTGTTCCATCATTTTTAATGGCGGTGCAAACAAGAATGTTAGATTTAAAGTTTAAAGCGTTAGTAAAATTATTTTAAAGGTTTATAGTGTTAGTCAAATAATCTCAAGGTTTAAAGTGCTACTCAGTGACACTTTGAAGGTTTAAAATGTGATTTTCCCTTTTTATATTTATTAGTTTGTTTAAATTTTTAATTTAAAATTTTGTTAAAACAGTTTTTTTATAACACATGACAAAAAATTTAATTGTTAAAATTGAAATGTGTTGCTATAGAGTTACAAATTTTGAAAACCAAAGTTTATATAATAACATAATATTGAATATGCTATCAAATCATTCATCAATTGAAAAACTTAAGAAATTTACATTAATTTATTATCTTAATTATCTTTTTTTTTTGTCAACCATTGAGCTATAATTGGCCGACCATTAGCCAAACTCCTACATTCGTAGGAAGCGGGACTCGATCCCTAGTGTGATGATGCTTTCTACAAATGGACTTACCTTCTGCAACTGCACTAAGGTCACTTTGCTATCTTAAACTTTTGCATACTAAGTCACTTCACTATCTTAAACCTTTGCATATCTTATTTTTTTATATTATGTTAATCACTAATGTTAATACATTAAACTTTTTTATACTTAAATTACTTTTCTGTATAAATTTAGTATTATAACCAAGCGTCGGTAGCTCAATTGGTAAAAATTCAAAGTCTAGAAGTCGCTGGTTCGAGAGACGAAGCTTGGAAAGAGATCATATAAAATGTTCTGGTCCATGATATGAGAGATGTACGAAAAAATCTAGTGAATTAAAATTACCAAAAAAACCAAATTTTCTTAAAATGGTAAGATAGATTGAAAATATAAATGTAATAAAAAATTATTGAAAATACTAAAAATCACCAAAAATCCAAAATTTCTTAAAACGTTAAGATAGATTGAAAATATTAATGTCAAAAAAGAACAATTAAAAATGTTTTATTTCTAATCTTCGGTAGTAGGTCCCCCTTTCCATTGACCAGCTATCTTTTGACGCGGGAGGACGTAAGAATTGAATAGTCAATAAGTCAACAAAGAATTGAGTACTTTAAAAATCTAATCCCATTTCGTTTACAAGTCATTGTGTGAGGTCTTGCATCCTCTGGTCATATTTGGTTTCAAAGTAAAGGTTTTTTTTTTCTTTTTTTTTTTTTTTTGGGATGTAGAGATGGGTTGGTGGTGGAGGATAAGGAAGAAGAAGCGAATATCAGCGAGAGGGGCGAAGTTGTTAGAAGATCTGATAGAATGTTGCGATGGCAAATCCAATCCCATCAAATTCTTCTCTTCTGATGAGATCCGCAAAGCCACCGACGATTTCAGCAAGTCTAGTCGTATTTCCAAAGTACTTGGTGGTTTCAGTGAGTATTCGATGCGATGGTATTCAGGTAAAATCGAGAACCACTGCAAAATACTCGTCCGTGACAAGGATATAAATGTAGATGAAGATATTTGCCGGGACATAGCAGTATCATCGATGGTGAGTGGTCACAAAAACTTTTTGAAATTTGTTGGATGTTGTCTGGAGTTTGAATTTCCAGTCATGGTTTATGGTGCTGTAAAGAAACATTACATCTTAGATATAAGTGAGCAGACGTGGAAAAGGAGAATGAAGATAGCAGAGGATATCGCCACTGCTTTAGCTTACCTTCACACTGCCTTCCCAAGGCCCTTCGTATATAGGTGTATGAGTCTTGATAATATTTTTCTGGATGAAGATGGTGACGCGAAGCTGACTGATTTCTCTTGCTGCGTCTCCATTCCAGAAGGAGAAACATCTGTACAGGTTGATAGAGTAGTGGGAGCATACTTGGACTATAAGTACATAATGTATGGCGTGGTCTCCGAGGAAACTGATGTCTTTGCCATTGGAATGTTAATGCTAAGGTTTCTAATGGGACAAAAAAGATTTTGGAATCGTGATGTTTGTGAAAAAGAAGAAGAAGCTTACGGTGAAGGGAATGATGATAATGACTCTGAAACCATGAGGAGTTCGGCTTATCCGTTTTATTTTAAATGGTTCAAATTCATGGAAAAGCAAAGAATAGAAGAGATTGCAGATCCAGAAATGACAGAAAAGATGGTGGGTAAAATTTCAGAACTAGAGCTTTGTCAAATGAAAGCTTTCCTAATGCTCTCACTGAGATGCGTCGGTCATAAAGGGGAAATTCCAACCATGGTGGAAGTTGCCAAAGAACTAAAGAAGATACAACAAACATCTCTTATTACCGACGAGTACTCCTCTTCTCCTTCAGGTGAAACTCCCCAATTGAACTCTCCCCAAGACGTTCCTTCGACAGTTCTCCTCGCAAACCAGACTACAAACACAAAGCCATTGCTTACATGTATTGCATGCCTTGAGGTATTTCACCAAATGTTTCAATGGGTTCTGTTGAGCTGGTTTCGGTTTCTCAGAAAAAAGCCAAGAATGTGCTGACAATATCTTCGATTCTTGCTTGTATTAAGACACTCCCTATTTAATTATCAAGCGCATATCTTTTCCTTGTTTACTTTTACGTCCCTTTAGTACTTGTATCTGTGTGTTTTTGGTTTTGATCCATCCGTCTGTTTTCGTTATTGATACATATATATCTTCTAAGGGAAATAACCTCCCAAGTCAATAACACAAAGTCGTATAAAAACTACTATGTTCTAAAGTTTACGTAGTTTCAGAGGTTTGAATGCAGAGAACTATGCTTAATGGGCAAATGAGTTAACAAATCGGAAAAAAACATGGTTCATTGATGTAAGTAATATATATGGCCCTGTTCGTTTGTTAATCGCAGCGACCAACATTAGCGACACAAAATATAACGGAAAAACAGAAGGAGAGATGGAGATTAGATGAGTGGAGAGTCGCTACAATAGATCTGAAGTGAGAGAAAAAAAAACAGAATTACAGTCGCTAGAATTTCCAGCGTCTGCGGAATCAGTCGCCGCGACAGATCTTGGTAAGATAAGAAGGGGAAAGTCTGGAGGGATTGTGGTTTTCACATATCATGTACACTCCAGACGCTTGTATAGGAAGCAGCTTTTTTTTTTTTTTGTCTACCTACTACTAATCAATGATTATTGAGCTTAATTAAACATCCACACACAAACTGTCATATACATATGGGGAGCTTAAATTAAGCTCCAGACAAATACATAATAAAAGAAATTAAGATATTGTTATTGTAGAACACACGATCTGAAAGAGCGAACGAGCGAGCTTTTCTAGTCCTCCGATCCAAATTTATGTACCTGGGAAACGTTTGACTTTAACAACTAGTTTCCTTCCACCCAGTTCACTTCCATTAAGTTCCAACACATACTCAGCAGCGTCATCTCCGACCATGACAATAGTAGCATGGCTGTTTAAAAACAAAGAAACAGGAACACAGGTGTTGAGAACATCGGTTTTAGGGTCACAAAGAAATTAAGAAAGAAGCCACAAACAAACCTGTTGAGAACATCGGTTTTAGGGTCTTTGTCGTCAAGGAAAACTTTAACGATTCCTCCACATAACCAGAAATGATTGGTCAAAGCTTCCCTGATCTCATCCTCAGGAAGCGAAGTGTCGAATCCCTCAACATCAACAACCCAACTACAATAATTCAATATATATATCATCAACGTACACATGCATGATAATTAACGAAGATAGAACACGTGTCTGGAAAAACAATTTTACCTGCGTCGTGGTTTCTCGAAGAAGGCTCTTACTTCAGGTTTAGAATCAAACAGATACCCCTTCTAAAGTACAAAAGATGATGATCTAATCAGATGTATTTCTTAAATATGTACGTAGAAAAATTTGTGAAGAAACCAACCATTAATCGAGAAAACAGAGAGCCATAATTAAAAGGAGAGGAAGATTACCCTATAGTTGGAATATGTCGGTTGACCAAACGATTCATTTGAGAAGGATTTCATTTACCCGTAGGATCTGATCTGATCTGATCTGATGATAATTTCTACGTCTTAAGGGGTTTCAGTTTTAGACCGAGGAGAACAGAGGACGAAGATATTTATATTATTGCTTTAGGGTTAAAACTGTCTTTTCCGGCTTGGCTTTTTTTTTTCTTTTTTATTGTCTGCATTGTCTAAAATGTATTAATATCTTGAATTTTTTTTAAAAAAAATTTCGACCATAAGTTATATTTTAAAAAATTAATATGCGATAAATTATAATAATTATTGTTATTAAAGTAATTCAAAACATCATTATTGTTTAATATCTTAAAATGATTAATTAATGCATTAATCCTTATATCAGTTTATATCTATAAAAAGTTACATAAACTATATGAAAGTTACAAAATACAATAAATACATAATAATATATTTTAATATTTATTATGTTTTTATTTGTTATTAGTCATTTATTACAATACTAATAATATTATGGAAGTTACAAAAGTGTTAACGTATAATAAAAATAAATAATTTTAATTAAATAAAATTTAGTATTTTAAATATGTATATGATTATCTATATGAGAGATAAAACTGTCCTTTCCAGCTTGGTTCTTTTTTTTTTTTTGTCAGCATTGACTCCCGTGTGCAGTCCACGTGGTCAAGTCTGAGTTTTTTCTCCTTTTTCTTTTTGGGTCGAAGTCTCTGATTTGGTGTGAGTGTTATTGACCTCCTTGTGCAGTCCATATTACTCAAAATACAAAAGGTGGCAAATAGATCGTTTATTACTCTCCTTGAGTGAGGGCTGTTAGCTCTTGAGAATCCATTTCAAATATTATAAAATTATATATCCTATTTGGAAGCATAATTATATTTATAAAATTATATCTATGTATATATATATATATGTTATTTGAATACCATGAATGATATTTGAATCCCCTCTATATGGATTACCATTTTCTTTCTCATGCGGTTGAGATTAAGGGGTTTTACTTGCAAATCCTAAGTTGATGTTCAGATCTAATATCTCTTTTGATCGGCTTTTTTTAGTAATTACATCGAGGCCAAAATAGTTCATTGCCAAATGTTAGCTAAAGCAGGCAAGCAATTGATTCAGCTTTCTCTTTGAAATCTTACTGAGTTTTCTTTAAAATTGTGCTAATTTTGGTCTGTTTTTTTAACAAGCACTTATAATTGATAGTGATAGAGATCAAATTTTGGTCTGTCTTGGTGAACTTGTAGCACTGGTTGCCAGCAATACTCTAGATGTTCCTACAGATTCAGATGATTTTCTCATGAACATTAAAGCAGCCCTTTGCAAATCAATTGGTGATTCTTCTAAGAAATTTCAGAGAGCAAGTAGCGTTATTGACCTATGTGCTACTGTTACTAGGCTCTGGTGTCGTAAGTTTACTGTTACCAGCGTTATTGACTTTGTCAAAATCAGATTTTTCATATTTTTATTGCTTTATTATTTTTAACAGTCAATAACATAGGCAGCGTTATTGACCTATGTGCTATTGTTACTAGGCTCTAGTGTCGTAAGTGTATTGATGAAATCCTTGTCAAAATCAGATATTTTCATACTTTTATTGCTTTATTATTTTCAGACTTCTTATTTATAAAGATTTTTGAAGAATTCAACAAAATCATTAAAAGTGAATAAGTGAAAGATTGTTAAAAATTGCTAGTGAGTTAAGAGTTTTGTTGATTATTTTTCTAAAATCTTGAAAAGTGCTCCAAATAATCCCTATATTTTTGTGATACTTTCCATGACTTTAATTTGGAAAGAAAGTGTCTAAAATCATGAACAAATAACATAATAATTGAATGCATTGTATCAAATTTATATCTTACTTAATATTTTAAAAAACTAAAAATCAATAAAACATAATTCTCAAAGAAAAAACTGAAAACTAATTTTATCTCATATTTGAAAAGTAACAATATCTTTAAAATATTTGTTTCATATTTTATAATCTCATACGTAATAATTTTACTACTTGTCAAACTAGTTTTAAATAAAACTATACTAACATTATCATAAATTAATCAAAAACTCAAAGATGTTATTATGAGAATTTTTTTTTTTTACCTTCTTCTTACCGCCGTCTTTTTCTCTATCATAGACGACCGTCGATATGGTAGGATTCGGCAACTCATTGGCGACAATGGTAGGATTCGGCAACTCACCGGTGGCGGTGGTAGGATTCGGCAACTCACCAGTGGCGGTGGTAGGATTCGGCGGCGGTGCAACTCCTCTTGTGTCTTCCATCGTATTTTTTTGTGACAAGTGTGTATTATGAGAAATTTTTTTGTCTATGTAAAGGTGAATATCTACAATCCTTTGTCTTTTAGGATTAATAATTGACAGTATAAGTTATTTAATTATTTAATTATAGTAATTAATTGTATAATTTTCTTAATTATTTTTCTTATAGAATTAGTAATTTAAAATTAGAATTAGTATTATTTATATATATATTAAATATATTTTTATTTTTATTAGATTGTTTTAAATTTTAATTTATTATAATTTAAAATTTTGTTAAAACAAAGTTTTGTATAACACATGACAAAATCTTTAATTATTAAAATTGAAATGTGTCGCGATCATATGATTTACTAACTTTGAAAAATAAAATTTATGTAATAACATAATATTGAATACGCTATCAAACTATTCACCAATTGAAAAACTTAAGAAATTTACATTAGTTTCTTATTTTAATTATCTTATTTTTCTTATATTATGCTAATCACTTTTCTGTATTAATTTATTTTTAATAGTAAAAACATTTGCATACTTTATATAGTAAAAACATTTGCATACTTTAATCACTTTTCTGTATTAATTTATTTTTACTATATGATTATAATAATAATAATTCTAATTAAATTGAAAATATTTTCCTTATTAATTGCAAATATTTTCCTTATTAATTGCAAATATTTTACTTATTAATTGCACATATTTTCCTATTAATATTATTAATTTAATAGATAAATTTTCTATTAGAATTAGTGATGTAATAGATTACTTTTGGTTTTATATACTTTTCAAAAGTATTAATTGTAATCCTTTTCTTTTTAAATTTTCTTAGAATTACTAAATAAATTTTCTTTTCATACATGTCCAAATATTATCAATAGACTATACAGTATTGATTCAACTAGCTGTGAGGAACAAGTCTTTAGTCGTTCCTAGTTATACGCCTAATCTCCAAATGACTCAGTCTGTTTCACTTCTCTTAGCTTATGTAGAGCAGGTAGGTTTGTAATTTCTCTTGTGTTGTTAATTATACTTATATATGTACTTTTTAACTAGAACTTGTCTTTGAAGTTGGACCGCGATATTACTCGTTATGTTGAGTGTCAAGTCAGACTTAATGTTTGTCCCTTGGAGACTTAATTCTTTTTCTTATAGAATTAGTACTTTAAAATTAGAATTAGTATTATAAATATATATATATTAACTATATGTTTAATTTATTAGATTGTTTAAATTTTTAATTTCTTATAATTTAAAATTTGTAAAAACAAAGTTTTTATATAACACATGACAAAATCTTTAATTATTAAAATTAAAATGTGTCGTGATCACATGTGTTACTAACTTTGAACACCAAAGTTTATATAATAACATAATAATATTGAGTACGCTATCAAATTATTCACCGATTGAAAAAACTTAAGAAATTTACATTAATTTCTTATCTTAATTATCTTATTTTTTATATTATGTTAATCACTCATTTTAATACATTAAACCTTTGCATACTTTAATTATTTTTCTGTATAAATTTACTTTTACTATATGATTATAATAAATAATAATTGCAATTAAATTGAAAATAGTTTCCTTATAAATTGCAAATATTTTCCTTATAAATTGTACATATTTTTCTATTGAAATTAGTAGTTTAATAGATAATTTTTCTATTAAAATTAATGATATAATAGATTAATTTTGGTTTTATATACTTTTCAAAAGTATTAGTTGTAACCCTTTTATTTTAAAGATTTTTTAATTTTCTTAAAATAATTAAATAAAAATTATTTTCACACATGTCCAAATATTATCGATAGACTTGTCATATGTTGCGATTATATGAATTACTAATTTTGAAAACTAAGATTTATATAATAAGATACTTATATATGTGCTTTTTAACTAGAACATGTCTTTGCAGTTGGACCGCGATATTACTCATTATGTTGAGTGTCAAGTCAGACTTAATGTTCGTCCCTTGGGGACTTGTGATTTGGCTGGAAGTTATCTACCGATATACAGGTCTTTTGTTGCACAAGCTCTTGCTTTTACCAGACCTATGAGAAACAGGTTTGTTCATAGTATTTGTATTGATTACATTATCTTCTTTTAAGACTTATGCCTAAACTATGTTTTTTTCTTCCTCTATGTAGCATTGACGCTGTTACTGACCGGAACTTTGTGTTGGAATTGTTATGTAACAATTCAACACAGCTATTCATGTGGCAAGAGTTGCTGGGCTTCAGAGATTTGTAGTTTCATTAATCCGAGCTGTTCTCTCTCAACCGGATGGTGTCTATTGAAACATAATTATCCGCACCCTATGGATATTGTCCTAAGAAAGGTTGATAAAGTCAAAGGGTGCCAGAACTTTTGCTTAGGCTCTGATTGACAGAGACATTAAACTCTTTAAAATTTATTTGTTTATGTAAAGGTGAATATCTATAATCCTTTTTCTTTTAGGATTAATAATTGACAGGGTAATTTATTTAATTATGGTATTATAGTAATTAATTGTATAATTTTCTTAATTCTTTTTCTTAGGCCATCTGCATTGGCAGAACAGTTTGGATGTTCTTAGTCCAATAAAATGATAAATATATTGAACAATGTCCATATTGGTTCTTGATGTATAACTGATTTTGACTCAGTTCTAAGCTGACGTGACAAGCTGTGAATGGATACAATTTTTTGCAAACAATTTTTCACAAATTAAAATAGGATTTGATTGAGAATATATGGAATAAATTTGGACATTAAACTATGTATTAATTAAATAAAATGTTTGTGTGCTTTAATTAAGTAATATGTTTGTTTGTTTTTTTTTTTATCTTTAATGTTTTTTCTGTTTCATAAAAATTTGGTATTGTATTTTGAATTTTAGTAAAAGTTTTATAAGTTTGCAATTTAAATGTTATTTTTAAAGTATTTATAAATGTAATATATTTAAAATTATTATATTATTAAATCTTATGATCTTAAACATGTTCTTCCAATAACAAACTTCTTAACAAAAGATCTAAACTAATGTTCTTATATTATTTTCATAATATTTTTACTCTAAGAACACCCAAAAGTGTTCTTCCAATAAAGATCCCTTATAGAATTAGTACTTTAAAATTATAATTAGTATTATATATATATATTAACTATATTTTTAATTTATTAGATTGTTTAAATTTTTAATTTCTTATAAATTAAAAATTTGTTAAAACAAAATTTTTGTATAACACATGACAAAATATTTTTAAAATTGAAATGTGTCGTGATCACATGAGTTACTAACTTTGAACACCAAAGTTTATATAATAACATAATAATATTGAGTACGCTATCAAATCATTCACCGATTGAAAAACTTAAGAAATTTACATTAATTTCTTATCTTAATTATCTTATTTTTTATATTATGTTAATCACTAGTTTTAATACATTAAACCTTTGTATAATTTAATCATTTTCTGTATAAATTTACTTTTACTATATGATTATAATAAATAAACAAAAATTTTGTATAACACATGACAAAATATTTAATTGTTAAAATTGAAATGTGTCGTGATCACATGAGTTACTAACTTTGAACACCAAAGTTTATATAATAACATAATAATATCGAGTACGCTATCAAATCATTCACCGATTGAAAAACTTAAGAAATTTATATTAATTTCTTATCTTAATTATCTTATTTTTTATATTATGTTAATCACTAGTTTTAATACATTAAACCTTTGTATAATTTAATCATTTTCTGTATAAATTTACTTTTACTATATGATTATAATAAATAATAATTGCAATTAAATTGAAAATATTTTCCTTATAAATTGCAAATATTTTCCATATAAATTGTACATATTTTCCTATTGAAATTAGTAATTTAATAGATAATTTTTCTATTAGAATTAGTGATATCAAAGATTAATTTTGGTTTTATATACTTTTCAAAAGTATTAGTTGTAATCCTTTTATTTTAAAGATTTTTTAATTTTCTTAAAATAATTAAATAAAAATTATTTTCACACATGTCCAAATATTATCGATAGACTTGACACATGTCGCGATTATATGAATTACTAACTTTGAAAACTAAGATTTATATAATAAGATAATAAATAGAAAATGAAATATAAATATACTCGAAGTTAAAATATAAATATATGAATATATATGTATTTTCATCAAACAAATTTTTTGAAAAATATTTAGCATTGACGAAGAGTTACCAACCGAGATTTTGTGTTAGAGTAAAATTATCTTATTATATAAATCTTAGTTTTCAAAATTAGTAATTCATATAATTAAAAGACACAAACTCGAAGTTATCAGTGAGAGAAAAGACATCGTGTAGAGTCCCGTAAAGTTCCTTGATCTGGATCTTCTGATTCAAAGCTTGGACATCTCAATAATGCTACCCTTGTTACTTACCTTGTGAAAAAGGTAACTGGAAAAAGTCTTACAATTTTTGTTGCCAAATCCAGCAAGTTAACACAACACATTATTTCTTTTTCACAAAATGTGATGGAACATGTGAAAAAAAATAAAGAGTTACAAATACTGATTTCAAAACTGAAATCCATGTGCTGGTGTGCATAAACTTGATCTTTTACTAGATATCCAAAATATCATTATTAGGATTATATTTTAAAGTGGTAGGATTCGTTGTTCATGATCAATGAGCACAACTTAGTTGTATATAGAATAACATTGTCTCAAATTACTTTAGCCACGTCTTTCTTCTAGTTAGTACTTAGTACTTATCCAATTGATGATAATTGGTGTAAGATTCTTTTTTAGTAAGATCATTGACGTGGTAGCTAGTTCCAATAATTAAGGATCATTGACAATTAGGTGACAGATATTCTTTAGCTATTGCTAAAAAGAATGTTTGTTTTAAATATTTTTTATATTAACGAGAATAGTAACATAACGTGATAGAACATGTAATTATTGGTGCCATTATCTATATTAAATTTATCAAATTAAGGTTTTATATACGTGTACTTTGGTCTAGGGGACTGACAGTATACGATGAGGCAAATCATATGAATACTTAATTTAATGTTATAAAATCTATGAATTAATCATATCCTTTATACACGTGTATGAGTATCATCAATGCATTAAACAGTAACGAGTTAGTAGACTTGACCAATTATTGGAAATCATATATATAATAGCTCAGTTTTCTCTCATTTGAAAGTGTCCACGTCAGCAGCAAAGCAGCAAAAATTATCAAATTCGTTGGGTTTTATATAAGCCTATTAAATCAAATGATATCAGCTCATTAAATAAAAAAGCTAGACAAAACGTTGTCGTCATCTTCCTGATATCACAGAGATCACAAAGATCGGAGAAAACTGAATCAGAGGTACCAATGGAGAAGATCAATGGTGTTAGAACTAACGTTTCTACAGTGGCCAGGATTTACAAGAAGCAAATCGGAGCCGGCGAGTATCGGGCGAGAAGAATGTGGTGTTGCTTCCAAATAAAGAAGAGGGTAAAGTTTAGTTCTCTCTCTCACGTGATTGACTTTTTAGACAATTTCACTAATTAAAGATAATGGTCTTTAACCGACAATGTTAGTTTGTTACTTCGTTAGGATTAAATTGACTGTGTGTTTAGAAGATATAAAGGAAAAAAAAATTGTAATTGCATAGTAAGATTTGTAATCCAACCACACAAATAACGAAAGGTGTATGTATATTTTGACATTAAAAACAAAAATATTATACAAATAACCCAAATCTTTACTTCCTTTTTTCATCCTATAAATCAAATTGGAGGAAAAACTATTACCATCAAACAATATAACAATTAAAATTTAAAAAACAACAAACTTAATCAACAAAATAAAAAATCTCCCAGCCAGGAAATAGGAAACTCACTTAGTCTACATCCACACTACATCATAAATTGCAATCCAAGTTGGTACAACAAAAAAGAAAGCCGAAGCTGGAAACAGAGGATGAATAGATGAAGAAAAAAGAAAGAAATAGAGAACCAGAGCAAAGCCAATGCCGTCACAGAAAAAAAAAATAAGAAGTAAATAATTACAGAACAAAACCCACAAAACAAACATAATAAGCAAAAATATCAAATACTAAAATAACAAATAGGCTCATCAAATGGGAAAAAAAAAATATTTTCGATAATTGCCTAACACACATTTAAACCAAATGGTAAATCAGACAAAATACTATCATATATAATTGTACAGTAAAAAAATAAAAAATTAAAGTAAATACCACTTTCATGGGAACATTTAATTTCAAATATATTTTTTAACCCCCAATTTATAATTTCAAGCCGGGGTTTCACAATCAGTACCAACTAAGCACATGTGCTAAGAGTGTAAAACACTAAATTCAAAAAATAAAATGTAAATTATAATAATTTTATAGAATAGTATATATATAGTTTTTTAATTAATGATATACCTCTGAGTTTACATAAAAATAAAATTAAAACTGATTAGCATACAACCCCGCGCAACGCGCGGGTTCTCATCCCTAGTTTTAAACATAACCACTCACTTATCAGAAGAGTGTATTTCTTACATAGTGACGAGTGTCGTGTCACTCTATATTATGTCTACATATGATATGATCATCAAATTTGCAATTACGTACTTTAATTTGCGTGATTATTTTAGTTTCTCACAGTTTTACATTACAAATATGAAATTCTAATATTAGATTTAGTTGCCTTTGGATTGAGTATGACCAGTAGTTTGTTTAAAGAATTTAAAAGATTTGTTTTGTGTTCAATATTTAGGTTTTGTCTAGTTTGGTTTCTACGAACTCTTATGATATATTGGTAATAAGTAAACAAGTTAAAATAAAATCATTCCACGTTAATGAGAATAGCCAACCAGCAACCAGATGTACCAACCCCGTAAATCCGTAATATATCTCGCAAGCAAATCAACTCAAAACTCGTGCACCACTCTTATACGTGTCGTAATGTGACAAACCATGTAGAGGACATTAGAAATAATTTTTGTAATCTTGTAAAGGCAAAATATTTTCCGTAATATGCAAACCTACATAAGAGCTGATTGGATAAAAGAAGGGCGTATATAATTTTTAATACAGTATATGGTTGAGGAAGATCTGGATCTCGATACCTACCGAGAGTCGAGACCATTTAAATTTTTGACACCGTCGATGTTTTTAATATTTAAGAAAACTCGAAAGGTCAATTGATAATGTGGCAAAACCGGAGGCAACACAAACGATGACTCATCAGGCTCATTTCTGTGGCCAAATAATTTGACCAATATAATAGCCCGACAGCTCAGAAAGTCACAGATTTGCCAGTAATAATCGGACCAATCAAATTTTAAAATTCAATTATTGTTGAAGTTTTGTTGGTTGATACGCAAAAACCCTATGCTGTATATATTTTATACATTGGTAGAGCAAGTTGAATAAAGCAGATCGATCAAAAAAGAAAGAAAAATAGCTCAAACGCCTTTCTAAAAAAGATTAAAACAAAAGCACAAAACCATATTACGAAAAATGTCTAATATGATCGTCAAGAATCAACTAAGATCTATAAGCTTACCTTCAAGATCGCATCCAAGCACGACGGGAATCGAGGAAGCTCTTCACAAGGTTAAAAAGATTAACACCACGACGGATTCGTCCGAGTCAACCTTGATGAGCTTGGCGGGATTGGAGGAGCTCTACAATTGTACGGAGGAGTTTCTGAAAATGAGCTCAACGCAAAGGGTTATGTCGTCTGATGGATCCGAGTTTATGGAGGAGATGCTTGATGGTTCGTTGAGGCTAATGGATATATGCAGCGTCTCAAGGGATCTCATGGTGGAGACTCACGAGCATGTTCGTGGTGTTCAATCATGTCTCAGGAGAAAGAAATTAGCCGGAGGAGGAGACCAACTCGATGTTGCCGTCTTGGGGTATGTTGGATTTAGAAAGAACATGAGAAAAGAAGCTAGGAAGCTTCTTGGATCCTTGAAGAACATTGATGGAGGCCTAAGTTCATCATCATCCGTAATTAATCATGAGCAAGATGAACATCTTGTGGCGGTTATAGATGCGATGAGAGGAGTAGTTTCCGTTAGCGTTTCGGTGTTGAGGTCGTTCTTGGAGTTCTTGTCGGGACGACAAAGTAACATTAAGAGCAAGTTGGCTTCGGTACTAAAGAAAAAGAAGGTTCATCATGATGATGGGACCAAGAACGAGTTGGAGAGTTTGGATTCAGCGATATGCTGCTCTCATGATGATCTTCAAAAGAAGCTAGAGGATGTTGAGATGTGCATTGATGGGTTCGAGAAGAATTTAGAAGGGTTATTTCGAAGGTTGATAAGAACACGTGCCTCGCTTCTCAACATAATCTCTCATTAGATTTTAATGTACGCACACGTAATGTAACCTTCCCAGGCATTCGACTTTATAGAATTTGCCGGAGGGATACATTATATACACACTAGACATATTGATAAATGTAGAGATAAATTTGTAAAAATAGATACAATATTGCATTGATTAATACAAGCTTTTTTGTGATAAATGTTATTATGGAGCCATCTAAAACCAACAGTTCAAATTGACTGAATCAGTGGCAATCTTTTCTCATCAAATTTTTAATCTCGGCTCAAACATATCGAAACTTATATATTCGTGTGTCTTTTAGTATTAACGTCTATGAAAGATACAATTATTTGAAATACTTTGTCAAATTTTTCTTTTTAAGTTATTTGTAACTGGTTAGAACGTATATAGTGTACAATATATAGAACCTACATCGATATTTATTAACTTTTGTTTAAGTTTTCTTCATACATTACAGACATTAATTTTACAAATAGCGTTGTTTATTAAATTCATGAGTATTTTGTAAAAGCTTTTTAATTCATGAGTATTTGTAAAAGTTCACCTAAAAACTAAAATTATATATTTCATTTATTTATTCAATACTACAAAATAAACAATTATATATATCATAATTGTGGTACTAAAAAAATCTAAAGTACGTATATATAATATAAGAATAATTCACAACCAAAATTTTACAGAGAAATAAATAAACTCTAAACCAAAAAATTCATGATACCCATAGGAGCACGTGCGTGCCGGTTTAGTTAAATTATTATATTAATTGATGATTTTCTGGTTTTCAATTTTTGGTACATATCATCTGAAGATAGCAAATACTCGTTCTTTATCCTCAGGGGTAGTTTTGTCAAAACATGATTTGAATTGGAACCTACGTACGGACGCAACCTTTGAAAGAAAAGGCGCGAGAGGGATCTAAACAAACAAAACACTCGTTAGGCACACACATAACTGTAAACGGAGAAACTATATAAAGACCAATTTGATGGATTGTAAAAAAGTATTACTCTCAACAAGGCAAAATCATGAGTAATACTGACGAGAGAAAACTGAATTCTGAGGAAGAGGGACATGAAAGTTCTGACGACAGTGGCTATCTTAGTAGCGATGAAAAAGGAGAAATTCACGAACTTGTTCTGGCCTTGCCGGCATTGAGTCTCGCTGAAAGTTTTAACGTGGATGAAACTATCCGTGAAGACGCCGCAGTTGCGGCAACTCTTATTGTTGATGCTGCTAAAGAAGCCGCAGTTGCGGCAACACTTAGTGTTGATGCTGCTAAGGAAGCCGCTGGGAAGAAGGATCAAACTGGCAGTGGTAAAGGTGGCTTTGATGGGGCTCCCAAAGATAGGATCAAAGTCGGAAGACCACGTGTCTTATTGGAAGCTCTTGCCGGAGCGTCTGGATCTACAGTCGTCGCTTCCACCATGGACAAAGAGCCAATTAAGAAGGCTAGAAAGAAAGGGTCGACGCAATTGACCAACCCTCCTAAAGGTCCTCCCACATGTAACATATGTGGGATAGGTTTTGGTTCTTGGAAAGCTGTCTTTGGTCACCTAAGTCTTCACAAAGACCGTGGATATCAAGGTTTTCTTCCTCCACCAACATTTAATGCGGCTGAGGAAGGATTTGGTGGGACGGTTGCTGCTTCTTCCGGTGGCGGAGGGTCTGGTTCAGGCACTGGAGGGTTGGAGATTGATCTGAATGTTGATGTAATGGAAGAGGATGAAGGAGGGACTGCATCTGGTGTCGCTCCAAAGTTTGATCTCAATAGGTCTCCCCCACAGGAAGACGGAAAAGAGGATGACAAAGCTAAGTGAAAAGCATTCTGAGACTTTGCTAAAACATTACAATTTCAATTTTCTTGTTTGATTTCAATAATGTGCATGTGCGCATGCAAATACTCTTCCTTCGTAACATTGTTTTCTTCCGTTTGTTTCTTTGAACTATTCAATCTATGCTGTTGTTGCTTCATACATTATGTGACGTACTTTCATTGAAATGAAGATATAATAAGAGTTTTGACATTTGACAACAACATTATAATGAATAAGTCGTTCACTACTTCTATAATTTAATCAGCTGCTTAGCTTAAAACAACAATGTATTATGTAAGGATATATTGATCGCAAATTCCATGAAATGTATTTGCCGTTTGTTTTTATTCTTTTCCGATCCCTATCTTAAAATATAGAATGTGAAATATATTTTCAGTTTGTGATTAATAATAATTATATAGCTGCAAATATGGCCAAAATTATATTAACCAACGCAAAGGATTATTTAAAAAAAAAAACCAATTGTTACTTTCTTACCATCAAACTAAAAAACCATAATTAGGTTATTTAACAGCGTCAGCGTGAAAAAGAAGTGGCAAATAAAAGTTAAAACCGGTTGAGTACATTAAATTTACTGCTGATGAAAGATTTCTCAATATTGTACAGAAGTTAATTGAACAAAAATATACTATATCGCATAATAAGAAATACTAGAAATGTCAGTCTTTTTCCTGAGACAAATTTAAGTTGCAACACAAATGGCTGTTACTGTTTTGGCTTTACCAATGATTGGTAATAAATGAAAAGTTTTTTTTAACCAACAAAACGATACCGTTAAAAAGTCCACTTCCACGTTTATTAAAACAAATAACAGAGTGAGCACTGACGAAACAAATCTTCTCAAAACCCGTGCTCTTCTTACACGTGTCGCAATGTGAGACGGTCATGCAGGAGGCAATGTAATAGTTTTTGTATGTTTTAGAAGAGTATTTCTTTTTGTTTTAAGGAATCGTAAGTAGCAAACTACATAAGTTGATAGGAGGAAGATCTGGATCTCATTGCCTACCGAGACGCTTTTACGAACCCGAAAGGTCAATTGATAATGTGGCGAAACCGGAGGCAACATAGATTATGACTCATCAGGCTTTTCTCTGTGGCCAAATAAATTGACCAATATAATAAGTCCGACAGCTCAAGAGTGCCACAGATTTGCCAGTAATAATTGGACCAATCAAATTTAAAAGATCAATTATTGTTGAAGTTTTGTTGGTTGATGACGTTGCAAAAACCTTATGCTATATATATGCATGTGTAGGGCAAGTTGAACAAAGCAGAACGATCAAATTAAAAGGAGGAAACAAAACCTCAAAACACATACAAAAAAAAAAAAACAAGACACAAAAGATGGCGAATATGATTACTAAGAAACAATTAAGATCGACAAGTTTACCTTCAAGATCGCATCCAAGCACGAGTGAGATTGAAGAAGCTCTTAATAAAATTAAAACAATAAACACAACGACGGGTTCATCCGAATCGATCTTGATGGGCATGGCTGGTTTGGAGGAACTCTACAACTGCACGGAAGAGTTTCTGAAAATGGGTTCAACGCAACGGGCTATGTCCTCTGGTGGGTCGGAGTTCATGGAGGAAATGCTTGATGGTTCGTTGAGGCTGATGGATATATGCAGCGTCTCGAGGGATCTTATGGCGGAGACTCACGGTCATGTTCGTGGTGTTCACTCATGTGTTAGTCGCAAGAAGGTAGCCGGAGGAGGAGATCAACTAGTTGTCGCTGTCTCGGGCTATGTCCGATTCAGGAAGAACATGAGAAAAGAAGCTAAGAAGCTTCTCGGATCCTTGAAGAAAATCGATGGAGTGTCAGGTTCATGTGATAATGATTATGAAGATGGACATCTTGTGGCGGTTATGGATGCGATGAGACGAGTGGTATCATTAAGTGTAGTGGTGTTGAAGTCGTTCTTGGAACTCTTGTCCGGACGACAAAGTAACATAAAGAGCAAGTTGGCTTCGGTACTAAAGAAGAAAAAAGATCATCACGAGGCCACGAAGAACGAGTTGGAGACATTGGATTCCGTAATTCGTGGAGATTCTTGCGGGCATGAGGATCTACAAAAGAAGCTTGATGAGGTTGAGATGAGCGTTTGTGGGTTCGAGAAAAATCTAGAAGGATTGTTTCGAAGGTTGATAAGAACACGAGCCTCGCTTCTCAACATAATCTCTCACTAAGAAGTTAATGTATGCAATGTAACCTTCGTGGCCATTCGGTTTTAGAGAATTTGCCGGAGGAATGCATTGTAGAAGCATATAAAAGATTTTGTAGACTGATATACATGTAAGGAAAATGTGTAAATGTAGAATCAACATTGCAGTTTTATATCCACAAGTGTTACGAAAAAAAAATCTAAGACTCATAATTTAAAATATGACTTAATTAGTTAGAAAATTTTCTAAACTCAAATCCATGATTGAAACTTATACGTTCATGTCTTGATTTATTATGTACAAAGGATAGGAGAGTTGACTTATCAGTACTCTAAAAATTAACCACTGACGTTGAACGTGCATACAATTATCGCTGCTGAAATTTATGCATGCTAGTATTATAATATCGATCGAGCATGAATATACCCAAGATGCTGATATTAATTAGTAATCATATGTAGAAGTGATATTAAAACCGTATGCTCGAACTGTTATGTACTGAGGTTTACAAGTCTACTACGTCTTTTTATTATTATTTTTTACAAGTCTGGCCGGATCAGAGTCTTTCACTTCTAGTCAAGCAATCCCGGTTTGGCAAACCGGCAAATTTTGTAAGGAACCGAGTAAAAAATAAAACCAACATTGACAACTTTCTACTTGGCCTATATTGGGCTTGTATAGGCTTTTATTAGCCTATAAAAGTGATTTACTATTAGGGTTATTTTGCATTAGGGTTATTTCCTTTTTCTTTTTCTTTTTACTTTACAACAAAGTTTTCGCCTCTTTAACGACGTAAAATTACACAATTCATAAATAAGATCATTTTAAAATTCATAAAATTACACAATTCATAAATAAGATCATTTTAAAATTCATAAAATCAAACAATTCATAAATAAGATCATTTACAACAATTCTTACATAGAATTATCGACGCAACCATACCAAAACACTTAGTTTTGACCTTCAGGACATACGCAATGGCAGGCTGTAGCAAAGCATAATGGTTTGCATCCTGGCCTACAAAAACTTGTCATAAGTCGCTTAATAACTGGTAGTGAAGCTTCCTGTTGCAACAAGTGTCGAGAAGTTTCTTCAAGTAAGAGACGTTTCGCCTCAGCGATCTCAACTATTACGGATATCATCACTACAACACAAAAGAAAGTGTATAATAAAACATTAATTAGTAACACAGTATAATTCTTTAATACCATATTATATAAAAAAGTTGAATTTACCAATAAAAGCCAAAAAGATGATGAAAGCAGCCTTTGATGAAGATTTTCTCATCGTCATGTAAATCTGTTTTGTTTTTTCTTTTTCTTTTTCTTTTTATTTTTCTTTGGATAACCTTGTAGAACTAGAAAGAGTTGATGAAGAAGATGACAATATCTGAAACAATGTATAACGTTTATATAGAATAGAGAAAGTGTGCTAATTTAGTAAAACTAAATATGAAANTGACAACTTTCTACTTGGCCTATATTGGGCTTGTATAGGCTTTTATTAGCCTATAAAAGTGATTTACTATTAGGGTTATTTTGCATTAGGGTTATTTCCTTTTTCTTTTTCTTTTTACTTTACAACAAAGTTTTCGCCTCTTTAACGACGTAAAATTACACAATTCATAAATAAGATCATTTTAAAATTCATAAAATTACACAATTCATAAATAAGATCATTTTAAAATTCATAAAATCAAACAATTCATAAATAAGATCATTTACAACAATTCTTACATAGAATTATCGACGCAACCATACCAAAACACTTAGTTTTGACCTTCAGGACATACGCAATGGCAGGCTGTAGCAAAGCATAATGGTTTGCATCCTGGCCTACAAAAACTTGTCATAAGTCGCTTAATAACTGGTAGTGAAGCTTCCTGTTGCAACAAGTGTCGAGAATTTTCTTCAAGTAAGAGACGTTTCGCCTCAGCGATCTCAACTATTACGGATATCATCACTACAACACAAAAGAAAGTGTATAATAAAACATTAATTAGTAACACAGTATAATTCTTTAATACCATATTATATAAAAAAGTTGAATTTACCAATAAAAGCCAAAAAGATGATGAAAGCAGCCTTTGATGAAGATTTTCTCATCGTCATGTAAATCTGTTTTGTTTTTTCTTTTTCTTTTTCTTTTTATTTTTCTTTGGATAACCTTGTAGAACTAGAAAGAGTTGATGAAGAAGATGACAATATCTGAAACAATGTATAACGTTTATATAGAATAGAGAAAGTGTGCTAATTTAGTAAAACTAAATATGAAAGATTTTGCGTCAACGATATTTATGAACAAGATAAGAATAGAAAAATAGTTTTAAAAGATAAATAGTTTGTTACCAAAAAAAAAGATAAGAATAGAATGTGTTAAATATGGTAGATAAATAAGGGACTCAAAAAAATTTGACAAAATACACAAACTAAGTTTGACTCGTAAAAGCCCACGACTAAAATCCAGCCTATTACAGCCCAACACTCATTTAGAATCAATGAATCACAACACATGTCAATCAAAAAGCCACGGTGCTTAGTAGGCTTGAGATAAATAACCGATCCAAATTTCCGACCCGACCCAAACCGAAAAAGTCGGTTCGGTTGCTTAGTAGAACTCTGTGATTACTTTGAGGATTATGAAAGTTTAGACTACCTGGTATTTATACTTTTGAGGAAAGATTTACAAAGTTTAGATTTATCACATTTTCGTTCGTGATCAAGTCTAGGTTTAAGATTGGATTTATGTAAAACAACATCAAATTGCTCGATTCAAAGGTAAATTAGGTCTTTGTCTTGTCTCTTGTTATAGTTTTTCTTCTAATGTGTTGATTCTTATCACTGCAGGGACAGTGAGACAGAGAGAGAGAGAGATGGAGAGAGCAAACAGACCTGAAGGTATCGTTTCTTTACTTTCTTCTGTTAGAAGTTTATCTATATCCTTTAACCAATACTCCCTTTTTTTTTTGAAGTTGGAACTCCACAAGGCACCATAATTCAACGCATAGCCTTTGAACAAAAAGGTACTTGTCATTGCCTCATGCCAAAAATTCCCTTCCACAGGTAATAAATAGNAAGGTAAATTAGGTCTTTGTCTTGCCTCTTGTTATAGTTTTTCTTCTAATGTGTTGATTCTTATCACTGCAGGGACAGTGAGACAGAGAGAGAGAGAGAGAGATGGAGAGAGCAAACAGACCTGAAGGTATCATTTCTTTATTTTCTTCTGTTAGAAGTTTATCTCTATCTTTTAACCAATACTCCCTTCTTCTTCTTTTGAAGTTGGAACTCCACAAGACACCATAATTTAACGCATAGCCTTTGAACAAAAAGGTACTTGTCATTGCCTCATGCCAAAAATTCCCTTCCACAGGTAATAAACAGTTGAAACTCTCTGATTCCTTAACTCTTCTCTTATCTTTATTTGGCGTGTGAATGTTTTTTACTTTTGAGATAAGAGTTTTGCTTTTGTTTGTATATGGTGATCTTAAAAAACGGGTTTGTTTGTTTCCTTTGGGTGAAACAAGTGCGTGTTCGTGTGTTCCAAAACCTTTTTTTTGGAGGATGAAGTAGATTCAGACGAAAAACGGTTGCCGGCGGGCGTTCTTACAGTAACAACACCATACTGATTTTTAGAGGTAAGATTTACAAAGTTTAGATTTATCATATTTTCTATTCATGATCGAGTATAGGTTTAAATATTGGATTTCTGTTTGATTTTGGGACATGTTACTGATTTCTTGCCGGCGGTGTTCTTACAGTAGCAATATCATACAGAATTTTATATGTGCGTGTTTGGACGTTAAGTAGACTAAATCTTCTTCTTGCTCTGTAAGTAATCACAAAGTCCTGTTTTCTAAGATTAAGAATTGCGTAGACTGTGTAGTAATCTCTCAATGCAAGAAATTTCATCTTTCATCTGTGATTTATTGGAGTTTCATTGATTTGAGGTTTGATAAAATGTTAAATTGGTTTTAAGGAATGAATCAAAAGAGCGATTAAAAAAGTATGGGAGGAGCAGTAGAAAACAGAAATATGGGATGCTCGTTGGGTTTGGCAACATGTCTATGATACAATCATACAACAAGTATATTTTGACATCGTCAACTTTTTTACATGGCGTCGTGAGTTAGCCTTGAGAGTGACGTAGATGTTTAGATGACCGAAGAAGATATTGTTGACTTCACACGTGAGAGGGATTAACAACGTAAAATTACACAATTCATAAATAAGATCATTTTAAAATTCATAAAATTTCACAATTCATAAATAAGATTATTTTAAAATTCATAAAATTAACAACAATTCATAAATAAGATCATTTTCAACAATTCTTACATAAAATTAACGACCCAACCATACCAAACACTTAGTTTTGACCTTCAGGACATACGCAATGGCAGGCTGTAGCAAAGCATAATGGTTTGCATCCTGGCCTACAAAAACTTGTCATAAGTCGCTTAATAACTGGTAGTGAAGCTTCCTGTTGCAACAAGTGTCGAGAAGTTTCTTCAAGTAAGAGACGTTTTGCCTCACCAATCTCAACTGTTACGGATATCATCACTACAACACAAAAAAGTGTATAATAAAACATTAGTAACACAATATAATTCTTTAATACCATACTATATAAAAAAAGTTGAATTTACCAATAAAAGCCAAAAGGATGATGAAAGCAGCCTTTGATGAAGATTTTCCCATCATCATGTTTTGTTTTTTTTCTTTTTCTTTGGATAAGCTTGTAGAACTAGAAAGAATTGATGAAAAAGATGACAATATCTGAAACAATGTATAAGTTTATATAGAATAGAGAAAATGTGCTTAATTTAGTAAAATTAAATATGAAAGATTATGAACATATTTATGAACAAGATAAGAATAGAAAAATTTGTTTTGAAAGATGAATAGTTTGTTACCAAAAAAGAAAAAAGATAAGAATAGAATCTCTTAAATATGGTTGATAAACAAGGGACTCAAATAGATTTGACTATACACAAACTAAGTTTGATTCAGTAAAAGCCCACGACTAAAATCCAGCCTATTACAGCCCAACTCCCATTTAGAATCAATGAATAACAACAACACATGTCAATCAAAAAGCCACGGTGCTTAGTAGGTCTGAGATAAATAAGCGACCCAAAATTTCCGACCCAACCCAAACCGAAAAAGTCGGTTTGGGTGAACTTCGGTTATTACGAAGAAACCGATCGGAAGAATTTGAAATGGGATTCGGGTATCTCTTCGGGTCGGATCGGTTCGGATATTCCGATTGGTTAACCAAGATTTTAACCTTACTACTAGCTAACAACTAAGCCTACACGACTAATCTATTTTACCCTAATCTCACCAGTCACCACGACACCACCACTCTCTCTCAGTCCCTCTCACCGAGTCACGACCACCGACGAAGCTCAGTCTCGTCTTCTTCGTCGTTTTCTTCTACTCGTCTTCTTCATCCCTATTCGTAATCCAAATCCCATAAGGTACTATTGAAACTTCGATTTGGGATATTGAAACTTTGATTTGGGATATTAGGGTTTGAGTTTGTTTTGATTTGGAAATTAGGATATGAGTTTCTTTCCGTTCGAGACCCAATTGCAAAATTTCTCAGTTTTCAAGACCCAAATGGTTTTGTTTTAAAAGTTTTATATGTTTTAACGCTCGGTTCGGATCAGAGTCTTCACTTTCTAGTCAAGCAATCTCGGTTTGTTAAACCGATAAATTTTATAAGGAACCTAGTAAAAAATAAAACCAACATTAACAACTTTCTACTTGGGCCTATATTGGGCTTGTGTTATCTCTGATGGGCTTTTATTAGCCTATGAAACTATTATTTTGCATTAGGGTTATTTCCTTTTTCCTTTTTTTTTGTCTTCGCCTCTTTTGTTTATAAATAAATATCTGACGACTCTCGCTCAGTATCTGGAGAACACAAAATTGAGAGAGAGTGATCGGAGAGAGAGAGAGTTCGATTCTTCTAGTAGTGGCGGCGACACGAAGAACAAGTCAAGAAGACGAGGTAATCCTTTCGTGTTCTTCTTCGATTTTGATTTTTTTTTTTTGCGTTTTTAAAAACAGAGTTTCGCTTTTTAATAATAATGAGTTGTGTGTTCGATATCGTGTTCCCAGCCAGGAGGACGATGATCTACTCAGATTTATTTGTTTGGAGGATGAAGATTCAAAACACCGAAAACGGTGTCGGTCCGGCGTGCTCTTACAGTAAAAACAACATCAAAATTGTTCGATTCAAAGAAGGTAATATCTAGGTCTTTTGTCTTGTCGGTGGCGCTGTTCCTCTTGTTGTTATAGTTTCTTTTTTTTTTTTTTTGCTTTCTTTCTAATTGTGTTGATTCTTGTCATTGCAGGGTAACGATGATTGTTAAAAACGTAGCTCTACAGTTTTTGATGTATGTCCGAGTCTCATTCAGCAAAAATCATAGCCATCGCAAGGCCACGAGAGAGTGAGAGAGAGAGCCAAAACAAGTCAAGAGGTATCTCTTTTCTCAACCCTAGGAATCGATTTTGATTTTTTTTTTCTCTTTCTACTATTACAAAGATGTGTGTGTGTGTGTGTGTGTGTGAATATTTTGCTTTTGAAACAAGCGCTCTGTTTTTTTTGTCTATTAAATCAATTGGTTTGTTTTTTCTTTTGAGGTGTTGAAACGAAACAGGTGTGTGTTAATGTGTTCCAACCTTGACGACGACGTTGACTCAGATCTTTCTTTTCAAGGACAGTACCAAGTCTATTCAGACCTATAACGGTTGCCGGAGGAAGGTAACATATAGATATAAGTCTTTCGTCCCTTGACTCGAATTTGCTTTTTTATTAATGTGTTTGTTTATTACTTTTTGTTTTGGTTTAACAGGTGTGTGTTCGTATTCCAACTCTCATCTGAATATTTTGCCTTTACTCTGGCACGTCGTTCCATTACTCACAAGCACTTAGTACGCTTCAGTAGTCCCCATCCATACGTGAGACTGCAAGTATTTTGTTTTGTTGTTGCCGCTTCTCTAGATGATGGAGATGTATTTATGGTGGTTCACTTCCTTCCCATTGATATTTGGTTTTGTCTATCTCCTTTAACCAATACTTTTTTTTTTTTTTTTTGTTCTGAACTATAAGGTGCTACTGAAGTGTGAGGGATTATGACCTAAACCATGTAATACTCCTCTTCTTTCTCTCTGTAAGTGATCTCATATTCCTCTACTGATTCCTTAACTCTTCTCTTATCTTTATTTGGAGACTGAATGTTTTTGCTTTTGAAATAAGAGTCGAGCTTTTGTTTGTATATGGTGATCTTCATTCATGTTGTTGTTTATTTCTTTTCGCTAAACAGGTGTGTGTGTGCTCGTGTTCCAACCAGAATGATGCTTTTGTTTTTGAACAACAAGGTGCTACTGAAGTGTTAGGGATTATTTTTATTTTCGATTCCTTAACTCTTCTCTTATCTTTATTTTCGTGTGAATGTTTTTACTTTTGAAATAAGAGCTCAGCTTTTGTTTGTATATGGCGATCTTCAATAATGGGTTTGTTTCCTTTCTTTTATGTGAAACAGCTGTGTGTTCGTGTGTTTCAGCCAGATTTTATTGGAGGATGAAGTAGATTCAGTCCAAAAACGGTTACCGGAGGGCGTTCTTAAATTAACAACATCAAACTGATTTTTAAAGGTAAAATAGGTCTTTCTTCCCTTGTCTACCTTCCATAAGTGAATCGAATTTTCTTTTTAATGGGTTTGTTTCTTTCTTTTGGGTTTAACAGGTGTAGGTGTGTGTGTGTGCGTGTGCGTGTGCGTGTTCGTGTTCCAGCGCCCATCTGAATTTTTTGTTTTACTCAGGCAAGTCGTTTCATTATTCACAATTTGTAACAGTTGAAACAATCTGATTCCTTAACTCTTCTCTTATCTTAGTTTGGCTTGTGAATGTTTTTGCTTTTGAAATTAGAGTTTGTTTGTATATGGTGATCTTAAAAATGGGTTTGTTTGTTTCCTTTGGGTGAAACAGGTGCGTGTTCGTGTGTTCCAAAACTATATTTTTTGGAGGATGAAGTAGATTCAGGCCAAAAACGGTTGGCGGCAGGCGTTTTTACAGTGACAACATCAAACTGAGTTTAATGGTTATATAAGTCTTTCTTCCCTTGTCCGCGTCCTTAAAAGTGAGTCGAATTTGCTTTTCAATGGGTTTGTTCTTTTCTTTTGGGTGAAACAGGTGTGTGCGTGTTCGTGTTCCATCTCTCATCTGAAATTTTTTTGCTTTACTCAGGCAAGGACAGTCGTTACATTACTCACAAACACTCAGTACGTTCGCTTCACTAGTCCCCATCTATTCAGGAAAAATTCAAGCCATCACAAGTCAGAGGTACCTTTCTAAACCCTATAATATGTAAATATTTTGCTTTTGAAACAAGAGTTCTGTTTTTGTATATGGGATCTTAATTAATCAATTGGTTTGTTGTTTCTTTTGTGGTGAAACGAAAGATGTGTGTGTGTGTGTGTTCCAACCGACATTGACTCAGATTTTTTCAAGGACAGTACGAAGTATATTCAGATCGAAAACGGCTGCCGGAGAGCGTTCTTAAAGTAACAACATCAAATTAATCGATTAAAAAGTATAGATAAGTCTTTCTTTACTTGTCCAAATTTGCTTCTTCTTTTTTTTTTTTCAATGGGTTTGTTTGTTTCTTTTGGGTTTAACAGGTGTGTGTGCGTGTTCGTGTTCTAACTCTCATTTGGGTTTTTTTGCTTTACTCAGGCAAGTCGTTCCAACTCAGTACTAACAATACTGTAACTCAATACTTTTCCCATGCATAAGTGAGACTGAGACTTTTTGGTTTTGTTGTTGCAGCTTCTCTAGATGACGAAGATATATGGAGGTTCACTTTCTTCCCATTGATGTTAAGGATGATGGTGACTCATGAACCCAAATGATGGAAAATAAATCCTCTTCTTATTGCTCTGTAAGTCATCTCAAAGTTGTATTCTTTTCTTTATTTTCTTCTGTTTCAAGTTTATCTCTATCCTTTAACCAATAATCCTTTCTTTTCTCTTTTTCTTTTTTCTTCTGGTTATGGTGTTACTGAAGTGTTAGGGATTATGACCAAGACCATGGAATACCCCTCTTCTTGCTCTGTAAGTAATCTCAAATTCCTCTCAGATTTTCTTTTCTTTCCTTTGTCCTGTTTCGAGTTCATCCTTGTCGACCCAATGATTCTTTTTTTTTTTTTTGTTGAACAACAAGGTGCTACTGAAGCGGAACTCGACAAGGCACCAGAATTGTCTCGAGCCAAAGGCCGCAGTAATCATAAAAATGTATAAAGGTAGTTGACATTCTTAATAACCGCTATGGTCTCACGTTCTTCTTATTATAATATTTTTTAATGTGTTGATTTCATTCACTGCAGGGAAACGAGTGTTTAATACTTAACTAGCACTAGCAATATGATTCATCAAAATCAAAGCCATCACAAGGAAAAAGCTAAATAATGGAAAATTATGACATGTGAGCCAATTATTGTTTCAAAATCAGCAAGGACTTCACCCCATAGCACCAGCTTTTGCCTGCACCACAAAGAAGTTTCCAACATCTGCCATAATTCAAGGTAAATACCCTTCATCACTTAAGAACAGACTCATAGCTTGATGGATCTGTTTTATTAGTATACAAAGATCTCATTTTCTTATTGTAGCAGGGGCTTCATCTTCAAACAATTTCATTGACTAATCATAATGCAGAGACATCTTCAATAGCAGCTTCAACGGAAGTTTCTCAAGTGGAGAATCAAAATGTAGAACTCTGTGATTACTTTGAGGATTATGAAAGTTTAGACTACCTGGTATTTATACTTTTAAGAGGTAAGATTTACAAAGTTTAGATTTATCACATTTTCGTTCGTGATCAAGTCTAGGTTTAAGATTGGATTTATGTAAAACAACATCAAATTGCTCGATTCAAAGGTAAATTAGGTCTTTGTCTTGTCTCTTGTTATAGTTTTTTCTTCTAATGTGTTGATTCTTATCACTGCAGGGACAGTGAGACAGAGAGAGAGAGAGAGATGGAGAGAGCAAACAGACCTGAAGGTATCGTTTCTTTATTTTCTTCTGTTAGAAGTTTATCTCTATCCTTTAACCAATACTCCCTTCTTCTTTTTTTGAAGTTGGAACTCCACAAGGCACCATAATTCAACGCATAGCCTTTGAACAAAGAGGTGCTTGTCATTGCCTCATGTCAAAAATTCCCTTCCACAGGTAATAAATAGTTGAAACTCTCTGATTCCTTAACTCTTATCTTATCTTTATTTGGCGTGTGAATGTTTTTTACTTTTGAGATAAGAGTTTTGCTTTTGTTTGTATATGGTGATCTTAAAAAACGGGTTTGTTTGTTTCCTTTGGGTGAAACAGGTGCGTGTTCGTGTGTTCCAAAACCTTTTTTTTCTGGATGATGGAGTAGATTCAGACGAAAAACGGTTGCCGGTGGGTGTTCTTACAGTAACGACATCATACTGATTTTTAGAGGTAAGATTTACAAAGTTTAGATTTATCATATTTTTTTTCATGATCGAGTCTAGGTTTAAAAATTGGATTTATGTTTGATTTTGGGACCTGTTTCAAGATTTCTTGCACATTTACGTATGTGTGTGTTTTGGACGTTAAGTAGACAAGGCACCAGAATCGTCTCAAGCCAAACAAAGTAATCAGAAAAGTATATAAAGGTAGTTGACATTCGCTGCAGGTAAACGAGTGTTAATGACGTAGCACTGCATAATCAAATGCAAAAGTTTATGACCAAATCTTCTTCTTGCTCTGTAAGTAATCACAAAGTCCTGTTTTCCAAGATTAAGAATTGCGTAGACTGTGTAGTAATCTCTCAATGCAAGAAATTTCATCTTTCATCTGTGATTTATTGGAGTTTCATTGATTTGAGGTTTGATAAAATGTTAAATTGGTTTTAAGGAATGAATCAAAAGAGCGATAAAAAAAAGTATGGGAGGAGCAGTAGAAAACAGAAGTATGGGATGCAGCATCACAAATGCTCGTTGGGTTTGGAACGTGTCTATGATACAATCATTCAACGGCTATATTTTGACATCGTCAATTTTTTTACATGGCGTCGTGAGTTAGCCTTGAGAGTGACGTAGATGTTTACATGACCGAAGATATTGTTGACTTCACACGAGAGGGATTTAGGACGTAAAATTACACAATTCATAAATAAGATTATTTTAAAATTCATAAAATTTCACAATTCATAAGTAAGATCATTTTAAAATTCATAAAATTTTACAATTCATAAATAAGATTATTTTAAAATTCATAAAATTAACAACAATTCATAAATAAGATCATTTTTAACAATTCTTACATAAAATTAATGATCCAACCATACCAAACACTTAGTTTTGACCTTCAGGACATACGCAATGGCAGGCTGTAGCAAAGCATAATGGTTTGCATCCTGGCCTACAAAAACTTGTCATAAGTCGCTTAATAACTGGTAGTGAAGCTTCCTGTTGCAACAAGTGTCGAGAAGTTTCTTCAAGTAAGAGACGTTTCGCCTCAGCAATCTCAACTGTTACGGATATCATCACTACAACACAAAAGAAAGTGTATAATAAAACATTAGTAACACAGCATAATTCTTTAATACCATATTGTATAAAAAAAATTGAATTTACCAATAAAAGCCAAAAGGATGATGAAAGCAGCCTTTGATGAAGATTTTCCCATCGTCATGTAATTCTGTTTTGTTTTTTTTTTCTTTTTCTTTGGATAAGATTGTAGAACTAGAAAGAGTTGATGAAAAGGATGACAATATCTGAAACAATGTATAACGTTTATATAGAATAGAGAAAGTGTGTTTAATTTAGTAAAATTAAATATGAAAGATTCTGCGTCAACGATATTTATGAACAAGATAAAAATAGAAAATATGTTTTAAAAGATGAATAGTTTGTTACCAAAAAAAGAAAAAAGATAAGAAAAAAGATAAGAATAGAATCTCTTAAATATGGTTGATAAATAAGGGAGTCAAAAAGATTTGACTATACACCACGTGGAAGGTAATATCTATTGTCGAAGGTAAATTTAACTGCAGCTTAATTAAGTTGTAGTTATTGTGGAAGGTAACATCTATTGCACCACGTCTCAGAGCTTTGCGTGTTCAATCCTGCCATGACACTCCTTGATATTGTTCTTCTCCCGCTTCATCTTTCATTAATTTTGTTGTCGCATACATTGTTTAATATTATTGAACGGATTTCTATATTAACTAGTTATAAAAATCCTACGTACATTGATTTCCAAATCAATTAAAACCATAAACCAATTTAAAATCACCTAATTAACCCACATCTGAAACTGTCTTAACCCAACTCCCTCATCCAATTTAACTATTACGAGACTTTACGAGAAACCTTAACACAACTATACTTGCACACTTTCGAACATCTTTAAATATCTTATCCGTAAAGGTATTTCCATCAAATCAGTTATAGAAAATTTTATAATAAAAATGAATAATTATAATTAATTTAGTCACTTCCGCAAATTTGCAATTTAAAATCTGGTAAAAGAATCACTAATTCAAAAGTGCTTTGACTGATGCCTTGCGGTATATTCAAATTTTTCATATATTATTTTAGTCCTTAAAGCGAAAAGATCCCAAACCTGATTTTATACTTTCCTAAATTCATGGTAACATAATTGCTGACGTGTGACGGTGTTATTTAAGGGAGGCATCGTCTCTTGCATATAGGACCACATCATCTGTGCGTTACACATACAATACCATATCTCATGGAGTATTTCTTTTTACTTAAAAACAATGTAACAAAATCTTCCAAAGATCTTGAATTGAATTCAACGAGGTACCCACACATTAAAAAATAGTGCATTGCATTTGTAACCTCCAAAAGAAACAAAGACCAACGAGACTAGAAATAATTATAATGTTAAAGAATTGTAAATGGGCGGTGGCTTTGGTGCATGAAAAGTGGTGTGAAAAAGGTTTCGGTTTTAGTAACCGAAACCGAAACATCGAACTTCGACAATGATTTAACTCAATATTCAAACGACATAGCATTTATTGAGCCTTACGTGTTCTACCTTAGTGAAATTACCCACACTCTCTTCACATGGTCTTCACGTCTTAGCTAAGCTAGGGCCCTACTCATTGACATTTATGTACATTTATGTCGTTATGTGTATCTTTTTATAAAAGCCCTAGAGTGAAAGAACCGAACAGAGCACAACTCGAATAACTCATTTTCATCATCATTACCTGAGCTGAGATGTATATGTCCTCATTGACTCCGAGGCTCCACAAAGCATACAAATCTAGATGTGTCAGTTTACCGGTTAGGTCTCATCCTAGTGTTAGGAGGATTCAAGAAGTGGTCTCCAAGATTAGAGCTGTGGGGTCGTCTTCGTTGGACTCGAGGACGATGGTCCGTGACGGTCTCTCTGGTCTCACCGACCTTTACAGATGTTTAAGTGAAGATCTCTTCAAATCTTCTTCTGAAACTCAGCAAGCTCTTCTTAATGGTGGTGGTTTGATGGATGAGCTTCTTGAAGCGTCTCTGAAGTACTTAGAGGTTTGTGGTGGAGCTAAGGACGCGGCGTCGAAGCTCAAGAAGAGTGTTGTTGAGCTTCAGTCGGCTTTGAGAAGGAGCAAGAAAGGAGGTGAGTTTGGCCTCGAGAGTGACGTGGATGCTTACATGGCGTCGAGGAAAGAGATCAAGAAGGAGCTCAAAAAGTATATAGTAATGTCGAAAGAGACAGACGCGTCTTTGGAGAGTGTTTGGTGCGATGGTGATGATCAAGAGACGAGTGCTTTAGTTAGAGTGATGCAAGAGACGAGTGTGATGACTTGCTTTGTGTTACGTTCGGTCTTCTCGTTCTTGTCGTCGCCTAAAGGGTTAACGACTAAGAATCATAATCACAACAAAGGTTGGGGGATTGTTATGAAGCTTGTGAAGAAAGGAATAGATCATCATAACCAGGAAAAAAGAGATCTTGAGAAGGGTTTTTCTTGTCACGAGCTTGAAGCAATGGAATCTGAGCTTGGGAAGGTCGTTGTCATGACGACGAGGGAAGATCAAGAAGAGGTGAAAAAAGTTAGCGAAGAAGTATGTGAGAAGATTCAATGCGCATTGGTTAGATCCGAAGGTGTAGAGGCAGCCATGGAAGAGCTTGAAGAGGGACTTGAAGGATTGTTCAAGGTAATGATACAAGCTAGAGTCTCTCTTCTTAACATCCTCTCCACTTAATTCAAAGTGGATCAGATTCGAATTTCTTGGTATGGATTCCGAAACAAATAACTTGCTCTTGACTGGGTTTATTGGTTTTAAAATCTTGGTTTGTTTTTTTTCTTTTCTCTTGTATGTTGACAGAGTTTAAACATGCGTCCATATTTTAGAGGATGTGTGTTTTGTTGTAAGTTTACGTCCATATATTAGAGGATGTATCACATCATGTGTGTTTGTTGTAAGTTCTCGTTCAGGTGCGAACATCTCTTGTAAAGTTTATGTTTCACATCTCTTGTAAAGTTTATGTACTAGACTATAAAATAAAATATCTATAATTCTACCGCTTACAACGATAAATATGGATGCAGAATCACTAATTTTAATTTTTAAAATAAGATAATTATGATTATTATTATTTTGTAAAAATGTAATATTACAGCCCAAGCCTATTACTGAATCAATGAATTACACACATGTAAGTCAACAAGCCACGGTGCTATTGAAACTTTTCAGTTTTCACTGCTTCGAATGCTCGTTGGGTTTGGCAACGTGTCTATGATACAACAGTTATATTTTGACCTCGTCACAATTTGTCCCGAGTCAGCTAAATAATGCATATCAATTAAGTCGGTGTGTTCCTGTGGGACCTAAGCGAGCGTTACTGTACTAATTTCACCGAACCGTTACTTACATATTCACACATTAGCCTCCTTCTTCTACATCTCTTTTCTTATATTCTTGTGTCAGAGACGCGGTGGTGAGAAGAAAATGAAGGCGGCTGGAGTAGCCTCTGCGCAGACTAAGAAGCTCAAGAAGTTTAGTCTTTCTCTCTAAATGGCAGAGCGTCGAAATTAAGAAGCTCAAGAATATTATTATGATTACACAATATTATTATGATTTAATTTCTTGAGCTTCTTAATTTCTTATGATTTAATTATGAGGACTTTTGTGTCTTCAATATTTTATTGTGTCTTCAATATGAAACAGTCTAATAATATTATTATGATTTAATTATGAGGACTTTTGTGTCTTCAATATTTTATTGTTTTCATTTTTATTGATAAATATTTCAATTTCTCGAACCAATGAAAATGAAATTCAGTAGCTAAAAATGGGAGTGAAGCTTAACATAAGGTGGCAGTACATCCAAGAACATATTTTTTTATTATTTTGACTTACAATTCTCACATAAAATTAACGAAGCAGCCATACCAAACACTTATTTGTGACCTGGAGGACATACGCAATGGCAGGCTGTAGCAAAGCATAATGGTTTACAATCTGGCGTACAAAAACTAGCAATAAGTGGCTTAATAACTGGTAGTGAAGCTTCCTGTTGCAATAAGTGTCGAGAAGTTTCTTCAAGTAACACACGTTTTGCCTCAGTGATCTCAACTGTTACGGATATCATCACTACAACACAAAAAGTGTATAATAAAACATTAATAACACAATTTAAATTCTTTAATACTATGTTATATAAAACATTAAATTTACCAGTAAAAGCTAAAAGGATGATGAAAGCAGTCTTTGATGAAAATTTTTCCATAGTTACGAAAATCTGTTTTTCTTTCGTTAACCTTTAGAACTAGAAAGAGTTGGTGAAGATAACAATTTCTGATATATTTTGGAGTTGGACAATGTATGACGATTTTATAGGAGAAAGTTTGCTATTATAGTAAAATAATATCAAAGATTTTATGCCAATGTGATTTTGGATTAGATAAGATTGATTTTGGATTAGATAAGATAGAATATTCCAATATGGTAGATAATCAAATTGTCAAATCTTTCTACTTATATTACCTAAGATTTATCTTAACATGATTAGACCTTCAAAATTATTTAAATGGTTTTAATAAATAGAAGCCATGCAAAAATCCAGCCTATTACAGCCCAAGCCCATTATATAATCAACACATCACAAAATGTCGATTAACAAGCCATGGTGCTATGAAACTTTCCACCGCTTAGGATGCTTTGCTTGGGATGCTCGTTGGGTTTGGCAACGTGTCTATTATACAACGGCTATATTTTAACATCGTCATTTCTTTACATGGCGTCGTGAGTTTGGCCTTGAGAGTGACGTAGATGTTTACATGGCGTCGAGGAAAGATATCAAGAAGGAGACCCAGAAATATATGAAAATGTCGAAAGAGAGACAGACGCGTATTTGGAGAGTGTTTGGTGTGATGGTGATGATCAAGAGATGAATGCTTTGGTTAGAGTGATGCAAGAGACGAGTGTAATGACATTTTTTGTGTTATGCTCTGTGTCTTCTCCTGCTAGTCGTCGCCGAAAGGTTTAAAGAAAGAATCATCATCACCACAAGAGACGAGAGTGTAATGACTTGTTTTGTGTTACGCTCTGTCTTCTCCTGCTAAAGTCTCTCTTCTTAACATTCACTCCGTGTAATTTAAAACGGATCAGATTCGAAATTAAATTTTTTGCTCTTGACCAGGTCGATTGGTTTTCAAATCTTGGCTTGGTTTCTTTTTTTTAGAGAGTTTAAACATGCGTCCATGTTTTAGAGGATGTGTGTTTGTTGACTTGTTGTATAAGTGTGTAACTCATTCAGGTGCGAACATCTCTTGTATCAAGTTTATGCATTTATTATAATTATATGAGAAAAGTACTAGCTAGGCTATAAATATCTATAATTTTACTGCCTAAAACGATAAATGTGAAGAGATATATATGAATGCAGAATGCCAGAATCACTAGTTTACTTTAATGTTTAAAATAAGATAATTAGTTAATTACTGATAATTAGTATTATTATTTCGTAAAAAGCAATTTACATATGGCAGATTTGCAATAATAATTAATTAAATAAATGTCACCAATTTTTGCGGATATATTAACTATTTACACTATGAGGACTTTTGCCTGTTAATTAGTAATTTATTGTTCCATATTGTAAAAAAAAAAAATATTAAATAAACCTTTCATTTTTTCGAACCGAAGAAAATGAAATCCAGTGGTTAAATATGGGAGTAAAGCCTACGGTGGCGGTACTTCCAAGAACGTATTTTTCTTAGTTTGATTCACACGATTCTCACATAAAAATTTAAGTAGACAACAATATCAAACCGAAACAGTATTTTATTTTTAATTCAGTTGCGATTACAATGTATACTTTTGAGACATGGATCACATTATTCACATACGCAGTAGCAGCCTGTACCAAAACATATTTCTTTGCATGGTGGCGTACAACGTTCAAACCTACCAAGTGGCTTAATCGTCGGTGAAGAAGATTCATGATGCAATAAGTCAAGAGGAGTTTCTTCAAGTAAGAGACGTTTCGCCTCAGCGATCTCAACCGTTACGGATATCATAACTACAACACAAAAAAAAGTGTATAATAAACATTAGTAACACAATATAATTTTTTAATACCATGTTATATTAAAACATTGAATTTACCAATAAAAGCTAAAAGGATGATGAAAGCAGTCTTGGATGAAGATTTTCCCATTGTCATGTCAATCTGTTTTCTTTTTTTCTTTTTCTTTTGATAAGTTTGTAGAACAAGAAAGAGTTGGTGAAGAAGATAAGAATATCTGATACAATGTTAACGTTTATATAGGATAGAGATTAGAGATTAATACTATCAAAGATTTTTTGCTAATGATATGTTTGAATAAGATCAGATAAAATCTCCTAATATGGTGGTTAGATAATAAGTTTGACTCAAAAATATTTGACTCAAAACTAGTATCCAGCCTGTTATGGAATCAATGATTATCACACATGTGAATCAACAAGCCACGGTGCTATTCAAACTGTTTTCACTGCTTAGGGATGCTTTTGCTTGGGATGCTCGTTGGGTTTGGCAACGTGTCTATGATACAGCGGCTATATTTTGACATCGTCAGTTTTTTTACATGGCATCGTAAGTTTAGCCTTGAGAGTGACGTAGATGTTCACATGGCGTCGAGGAAAGATATCAAGAGGGAGATCCAGAAATATATGATAATTAATGTTGAAAGAGAGACAGACGCGTCTTTGGAGAGTGTTGTTTGGTGTGATGGTGATGATCAAGAGACGAATGCTTTGGTGAGAATGAGGCAAGAGACGAGTGTGTAATGACTTGTTTTGTGTTACGCTATGTATTGTCCTGCTAGAGTCTCTCTTCTTAACATCCTCTCCGTATAATTCAAAAACGGATCAAATTCGAAAATAAATTATTTGCTCTTGACCAGGTCGATTCGTTCTCCTGTCTTGGTTTGATTTTTTTTTTTTTTTTT